>NC_090892.1:8756781-8806781 GCF_036669925.1 Montipora capricornis
GAGAAGTATTAGAGATATTCTATCACTTACTAATTTCATTTAAGGGTTTGCTTTCAAAGTGCAAAAAAAATCATCCGTCGAGCCTCGAACATTCAAGCCCCTTCTGTTTTTATATGATAGTTCTTGTCCGTGCATAGAATTCAGCTGAGAATTGGACCTGCTGGCTACATGCTATCTGCGTATTCCGGTGTGAGGCTGAACACAGGCTCAAAAAGAGTCGCTTCTTCCCCGAGTCGTAAGTCCTCCCTTCCACGACACTCTGAATCCGACGGAAAGTTTTTTCGTATGGAGGAAAATCCCATGTTTTTCAAGTAGACTGTTTTGCAAAATCATTCTTCTAGACCAAGCATTATCTATAGACACGTAAAAAAGGACTTAAAGACATCATGCAACGTCAACATGATTTGCGAAGTTCACCTTCTTAAATCTTACCACAGAATAGGAATGTGTATCGGAATCTTTATGCTTAGGAAAACGTTGTGTAAGTTAAAACTACAAATTAAAATAGCCCGAAATTGCCTCACATACATGCTAGATTATATTGCAATGCAAATGAGAAAAAACTAACCGTGAAAAGGGCTATTGAGACAACGTGGGGAAAAGGATCAACCAATTAAATTCCTATATATGCGATATAAAAATGGTTTAACTACGTCGTTATTATTATTATTTTTTTTTGATGCATGGCAAAAATTTGGGTCGGTCCAAGTCTTGGATTGGGTATGTTTTTTAAAAGAAGCTACTTCTTCATCATTAGGCGATAAGACCATCAAGAAAAGCCATTCTCAAATTATTACGCCAACCGGTTTAACAGCTGAAATAGTTCTGAGATTTTGGTTCAGGTCTGAAATAGGGAAAATCGCATCTTTTGGTCTGCGGCAAGGGCGTCAGGACGCATGTTGCACACCCTCACCCAATTCTGCTAACTTCTGGAGGCACTCGGCCGTGCGAAGTCTTGGAAGCTGCACGCTTTGTCTATATGATCTGAAGTAGAAATCGAGGCGTCCCAAAAACCCATCAAAACACTCAGGACAACGCAGAAAATAGTGGGTGACTGAACTTTATTTATCTGACTGTGTATAAAATGGATTTTCGAAAAGAAACGTCGCGATTTGAATTTTTTATGGAACGTTTTCCTCGATCAGTTGAATCAAATGAATGAATGAAAAGTTTATTTAATTGTCTGTGTCTTTAGCTATAAGCTAAGGGGGGACACTGTACAATAATACGTTGATGAATGAAATGAATCATATACTGAACTGCGGATATGAAATCAATGATACTAAATGAAAGCTATGATCCTCGCAGACATGGAAGCAACTTAGCAATTGCGTAGAGATGCCTGAGAAATTCAGGACTTATACGGGGTTTAAACCCGTGACCTCGAGATACTGGTGCGATTCTCTAACCAACCGAGCTATCTGAAGCCACTGACGTTGCTTGCTGGCCATTGGTGGGTTCTAATTTTCCCATGAGGAATGAAACACAGGGGCACCCAACGACCGATTTGTTGTAAAATGTATTATTATACCCCAGGTAATGAAAATAAATGTTATTAAGACATTTTCAGGTGTTTTTCAGTGTTGCTGGGAAAACATTATCTGTTCCTTTTTCCCAGAAAGACACACAAGAAATTTCCCAGCCAGCTAGATAAAATTGGTTGGTTTCCCAGCCAGGAATTCCGCGCGCTTTCAAATCCCTCGATCCAAAACGACCGAACAAAAGCGACAAAACCGGGACAAAACAGGTTTTTTCCGCAAGCGCAATCACTCTGACCAGCCGTCGTATGTTTGTGACTACTCTCTGGGAGAGGGAAGGGGTTCTTTTTTTTTTTTTTTTAGTCGTCGTCAGTCTTCGGAGTTTCTACAGCCAGCTCGGGTTGAAATGCTAGAAAAAGTCAGTAATTCCCAGGCAAAACCTCTATCAATAACAAAATTTCCCAGCCAGCTCATCGAAACACCTGTATTTTTGCCAGCCAGCAAGATTCCTCTGGGGAACAGATAATGTGAGGAACAGATTCGTTGGGTGCCCCCGGAAACAATGAATGAAATTATATATGAGGTGAATCATATACTGAACTGCGAATATGAAATCAGGTAAAGCTATGATCTTCGCAGTTATGGACGCAATTTTAGCCATATGCGTAGAGAAGCCTGAAAAATTCAGGACTTTAACGGTCTTTGAACCCGTGACCTCGCGATACCGGTGCGACGCTCTAAACAACTGAGCTATGAAGCCACTGACGTTGGGAGCTGGCCATTGGTGGGTTCTAATATTCCCGTGAGGAATAAATCAATGAACGAAATGATATATGAGATGAATCATATACTAAACTGTGAATATGAAATCATATCAAGTGAAGCTATGATCCTCGCTGTTGTGGACACAATTTTAGCAAACGCGTAGAGAAGCCTGAACAATTTAGGACTTCAACGGGGTTTGAAACCGTGACTTCGCGATACCAGTGCGACGCTCTAACCAACCGAGCTGTGAAGCCACTAACGTTGGGAGTTGGGAGCCGTTTCGAATCTTGGTTACTATTCCATCAATTCCGTCACTATTCCATCACTTATACTGAGTTAACGTGACGTCACGCACTCTTGCATTCTTAGGGTTGTCAGCCTGTGACGATACCGAATGGACCCCGTTCAAGGATTAATTTTTCAGGCCAGCTTGCAACTGCTTAAATTAAGTCACTTGTCTAATTGTGATGATCTCCTCAACTTTCATTTCATGGATTATCTGGGCGAACTTTTGTACCCTCTCTACTATGAACGCTATCCTTCGCTGTGTACACTGGACTTTTCGAAGGCATTTAATTTAACGGTTGCGGTGTAACAAAACCGATGACGGTTTTTCGATTGTCAGTCCCTTGGGCTTTCGGTTTTGTGATTTCAGTTTTGGAGCGTGCCAAATTTGTATGCGACAGTTGGATGTTGGGGGTCACTTGTTTTTTCATGGCATATTTTCGGAATGCCCAATTAAAGTGTAAATATGTAGGATAATTCAAGTGTAGCATATGAACATTACATCTAAAAGATAGAGGAAACGTTAACTTTAAAGTTTTAGGCTTAAAGCAAAATTAAGGTATAGCTATACACTCAGAAAGATCATTGTAACGCATATCCAAAGTGATCTCCTCTAATTCAAGAATTTGTAAAAGAAGGTCACTCAGTTTTCTTTTTATTATTAGCAGTTGCCTTCTTGCGCTTGCGAAGTTCCGAAGAGGGATGCCATTCCGAACGTACTGTTGCCTTGTGGGTGAATGAGATGGATTTCATTCTCTCTTTCAACACAAGTACAGTAGTGAGCACATGCAAAATGATCGCGTGCATGATATTTTTTGCTTCGGTCATACTTACGGAAAAGGAAGCATGTTATCTTTCACGATATATTAGGCCTCTTCGGAAGAGAAAGCATTCGATTCTCTTTGTATGACTGAAAGAGTTTCGTAATATATTTAATTGTTTTGTGTACAATGACATGAGATCAGTAGCTATTTAAGACAATTCACAATCATCCTTGGAATTGATTAATGATAATGTCAATGACGATCGCTCAAAATTCCCCACAATGGCCGGTAAATCACTTTAAACCATCAAATTTGAGTCATAAAACCAAATTTCCTTGTGACCAACCATGCAGCACTCACAGCAGCTTCTTGACATCTTACGTCCTTTGGTTACCCGCGGCATAACATCCCTTCGTGTATGCAAGTCTCATTGACCCCCCAGGTTTGCGTTTTTCAAAGCAAAGTTAGTCGGGGTTTAGGCATGGTATGATATTTCATCACAAATCTCGATCGCCAAGCGGCCCACTGGGTTATTTTCATTCTGCAAAAAAGACATAACCGATTCATGTTCGAATTGATAATTGAGAAATAACCCTGTTAAGCATATGCCTATTCAAAACTGCCTATTTTATTGCTGTTTTATCAAAATTAAAGCAGTGAAAGAATAGAAAAGCAATAATAAGAAAACAATACTTAAAGTATGTACCTCATGGGGTTCTGTATAGAGCGTAAAAATTCAAACGATACGATAATCATTTCAGTAAGAAACGAAAAGGGTAGAAAGCAATAAGTTGGCTATCGACAAAATGTGATTGCCACGGAGGACAAAATATGGGCGCAGAGTCGGCGTGCATAAAAAGGCAACGCCATGGCAAATAGACAACACCGTCGTCTTTCTGAAAACGAACAGCGAAGGCGCTAACGCCAATGAATACACAAAAATATCGTGTTATGTAATTTCTAAACTTTGTCACAAGACCGAGAGCATCACGCTAGCGTAAACGTACATTCAATTATTTCACAACGTCAAAGGTACACCCTCTTTTTGACGTCACATACAATGTGACAAAGCAATTTTATTTTAAACAAATAGGTCAGAATACAGTATTGGCCACCGCCGATATTTGAATTTGTCCGTTTTTAAACTAGTGGTCTGGCATCGATTGAAGTGCGTATACATGTATGTTTATGCTTCGTTAAGTCCGTCTTTTACAAGGACGTGTTTTGTCGTCTCCACATTTATATTACCGCCTCAAACATCGAGATATTTACAAGAAATATTAGAGATCTTCTATCACTTACTAATTTCATTTAAGGATTCGCTCCATCGAGCTGTTTGTCTACAATTTAGCCTTACAATACTAGAGTAAAAAAGCGAAAAATTATGATGTGTATATTTACGCGTATACTACATTTAAAACAGTCACTACGTTGGGTCCGGGGTAAGCCAGGGAGATTTTGAGTTTCGGAACTTTTTCTCAATGGCACCCAACGAGTAAATTAAGCCAAAAGCATTTGAAAGGCATTTCTAGGCTCCTTCTAATCTGTAAAGACTGTCTACAGAGATGTTTTTATCTCGTATAATAATTCGATCTGTTCGGAAATCTTAGCTGAAAATTGTAGTGTCCGAAGATTTTAGGGAATGATATCTTTATTTCAAAAATTGCTAGCTGAACGTGCCTTTTAGTACTTCCCAGCGAATCGTGTGTTCATCCGAAACTGCTAGATGACCTTTTTTAAGTGCCAAAAATTGGCAAAATGGCCCTTTCGAAAACGAAAGGGACTGCTTTTCCCTGGTTGCGAAAGTTTTAGGTGATGTTTTAGTAAAGAAATCTGTAGCTGGTTGGCAACATTGAACCGAAAATCTTAGAACAGTTTGACTCGCCCGAACACATATTTCACCTGTTTTTCTGTCCATAAGGCGCATGGAAATCACAACTATACAGGAAAAATATTCTTCCAAACATTCCAAGCTTCATAAGGGTTAGTTACATTCTCTATGGCCGATACCAAGTTCCTACAATGAAGGGCTTATAGTCTTCACGTTAGTCTTCGGTTTTATCACCTTAACTGCTATCCATTCAAGATTGTTTTCGCTGTTGTGATTTGGCATGCTCTCATAGTTTACTGTATTTCTGATGTAATGTGCAACCCAACTACCATTTCTGTTGCGATGGCATCTTTCAAGTGAGAATAGCCTGCTATACTCATTTCTCTGCTAGACACCAGGGGCCGGTTCCTGAAAGGTGTAATAACTCTATTCCAGGGAGAAATGTGCCTTATTCCAGGATACCTTTATTACCGGAATAAATTCTGTTCTGTTAGAATAGCAGATTTATTTCTGGAATAACTGTTATATCAGGTATAATTTATTCCACCTTCCAGGAACCCGCCCCAGGGAGCTTATGCAAGAACGACGACGACGTTTACGAGAAACAATCGTTCTGCACGCCCTGCACGTGCATTTTGCATTTTGCTACATTTCTTTGCCGTCCTCGTCCTGACAACAGGGACCTTAAGATCTACGACGGCGACGTCGAGGAAAACGTCACCTCAAAATAAAACTTTGCTCTAGTGAAAGTCTTTCGCGATTATTCCATCTCGTTCACGTCCGTCGTACAATGTGGGCGAAGAATCTTAAAAATAAATTAGTATGAGCGATTTCAGACTGAAAATAGAGAATGAAAGATTCTCTGTTGCATGCTCACGTTGTCGTCAAAACTAAAATCGTCGTAGATTTTAGGGCCAATTTACACGATACGATTTTTGTCGCATGCGACAAGCTCACGACAGGCCTACGACATGACTTATGATTGTCGCAGCGTTTTAAAACATGTTTTAAAATGCTACGACACTTTTTCTGACGTACACAACAATCGTAAATTATGGCGTGGGCCTGTCGTAAGCCGTTGTCGCATGCGACAAAAAGCGTACCGTGTAAATCGGCCCTTAAGCTCCCTAACGACGTGAATTGACCAAATTTGAGGTTGTGTAGAGGACGTGAGAACCTAACGAAACATTTTAATTTTGTCCCAAACAACCACACCGTTCATGCCAATTTTATTCCTGCAATGTTGATACACAGTTTCCATTCCGAACGACTTGGGGTTATAACGAAATTATTACAGTAACGGGAAATAATATTTTTAGACCATGTTCTCTTTGGCAGCGGCGTCGTCCTTGGGTAAGCTCCCTACAAATCATACAGGACGTGTTTCAGTTTAGTGCTAAAATATCGAGAGATTTGGGTGCCACAGAGTATGAATGTGTATTCGTTATCTTTAGGGTTAGGAAACCTTTTTGTGATGGTTAGGTATCAATCATACCTGACAATATATATCATGACGCTAGAAAACAAACTTTACCAAAAATGATGTTCCTTTGTCCAAGAAGGATAATGTGATTTTAAGAATATATGAAAATTCATAAATTTAAATCCAGGAATGGACATGAAATTAAAGTTAGAAAGTTAAACATGCATTGCGACTCGCAATTGACTAACGCGCAGTTGCTTGATTGCTAAGTTGATAGAGCAGTGCAGCCCAATCGCGTACGATACTGGATGGATTCACATCCTGTTTAAGCCTTTATTTTTCAGGCCAGCTTGCAGCTTCTTAAATTAAGTCGCTTGTCTAACTCCGATGATCCCCCAAACTTTCATTTCATGGATTATCTGGGAGAACTTTTGAACGGGCTCTACTGAATAGACCAATTCGGCTAACTCAATGTTGTACCCAATTCAAATCTTTTGGGAATAAAACGCTTTGTTCCAAGTATTTCCATATCATTTAAATGTGAATGCTTCATTGTCATGCAAAGTAAACACACAAAGAATCTTAACCCCGAGAGAATTGAATTGGGTACAACATTGAGTTACCCGAATTGGTCTATGCTATCGTTGGCTATGTACACGGGATTAGCATTTGTGCATCTCTCAAAACATTTAAATATAAAATGCTAAACTTTATTATGATATCTCCTCCTTGCCAAACTGTCGAGACGTTTTATCCAATGAACGGTTGCAGGGTAACAAAACTGATGGCTTTTTCGATTGTCAGTCCCTCGGGCTTTCGGTTTTTGTGACTCAGTTTTGGATGGTGCCAATTTTGCTGGTATTCATGGTTCATTGAATACTTCGGCATAACCCTCGCGTGACGTCATTAGCTATTATAAGACCTCACAAAATATGCGCATGTGTTAGTTGGCCAAAGTCGGCAACGAAAGAAGAAGCTCCCACCCACCTGACCCTTCTTGTTTTGTCGACTCCGTCTCCTCTTGCAGCTCTATAGAACCACTTAAATGCTAATGACAAAACAAGAGGGATAATGTACCATGTGATTGTTGCCCCCGTTGGATGTTGGGAGCCACTTGCTTTTGTATAGCATCTTTTCGTCTTCTGCCTTACATTTGTCTGACAAATAATTAGAGGAAAATAAAAACTTCTCTAGAAAACGCATGGAAGTACTTAAATCTTTAAAGACAAGATCGGAGGCGAGCGCAGCAGTGGAAGACAACCAGAAGTCTCCCTTTTCAATTGGTTCCGTGAGCTTGTTTACGGCTTTCATACACAATTTGTCTTCAGTAATACTGGTACTCATTTTACAGACCTCGAATGAATGGAAAGCTGAGTGCACTTTGTGGTTCGCACGATGCAAGGATTCGAACCCTATTCTCCACTACACAACGCGCTCCATAAAGTAATCCTTATTATATGTATAATTCTTTATAATATACCCAAACAGACGAGACACCGAATAAAACATTTTCCTAAATAACGATTAAGGAAAAGTTTAAGAAGAGCAATTTCTTCAGCTAAGATGCACAGCGATTTCGAATATTTTCCGTCCTCTTGGTTGTGCGTGCAACGCGGCGTTAGGAGTGGCGCCCACCCCTTCAGTGAGTTACGGGAAATGCCGTACGTTACTGTAGAAGCTAAAGGAAAAGGAGCCTTTAGGTTGCCTTTGACTTCGGTCGGCCTCTTGTTTTGTCTTGTCTTGTCTTCGTTGTCTTGTCTTGTCTTGTCTTGTCTTGGATCTAAGAAAAAAACTTCCTGTTGCTCCTAGAGTGTTAAATTAAGATCGAGAAAGGCTGTTGTGTCTTCTTTGTATACACATTTAAAAGGAGGAAATTGAAAGAAGTCCATCTTCAGTGATTTTATGGAATTGAAAGCAATACGGTGAGCAGACCAAACGTTGATTCTTCCAGAAGCTCTGATCTTCCCTGTACCCCCTCATGTAATGGAAAAGTGATCACATTTATGTAGGATCAGTAAATGGCTGGTTTACATTTCTGAGTTCAAACGCTATATATCAATCAAAGTAAGTTTAAAATCATTAGAAGCCCAGCAACAAATTGTTAATCACTACATGCTGAGCAATATACTTTGAAATTTTAACCATTTATGGATTGTTATCCTTTTTCAGCCTATTGTTACTTAGTTACAGATATCAAACTTGTAGTAGAAACGTGACATTGAAGACTCTATCCGTCTGAGAGAGACCGGTAGAACGTGTTGGTCGATCCAAATACAGTTCGTCAAACCACTGACTGAGTCAAACGTCGGACTTATCATGAACCTAATTGCGGCGAATTAGTTCGTCTCATATGAAGTTCAAAGTTTGGCCCGGGCCTTGCATGGAATGCGAACTGTATGGCCTCGAGATTATAACTTCCTACACTTTTAGAGCCGCAAAAGACAGTAATGGGATTAACACGAGTAGTGAAGAGGCAATATTAATCCGCGTGTGACTTTAAACAACAACCAGCAACGCAACGTTAATCCCAAACAACTAATTCCAAACAAGTTGACATAAGCTCGTCATTTTTCGTCATGCGTTTCACCTTTGTTTGAAAAACAATGGATTAAGGTAAGAATAAACTTCTAGAAACAACAGCAGCACTTTAATCTCTTGAGTGTGTCCATTATGGAAGTTGCGAAACTGAAGAGAGGAAATCCATTAGTCACGAGGGAGAGGTTAACCCGGGATGTAAAATTAATGTCTTTCGAGATTTACAAAAATGATTTGTATCAGAGGGACTGTCAACAATTTAGGAGCAATGGGGCGACTTAGCTGGTGCCATTCCTAGAATTAAAAGGAATGTCCACTGTCGAAACGTAAGAGAAAAGAGATTTTCGAGCTGCAGTTTTTAGCAATAGACGGTTAACTCTAAATAGCTTACCTTCGCAACGGCATATCATCTTTCGTTGGCAACGAAGCAGCAGAGAAATATTTACGTCTGCCAGACAATGATCGTGACGTCATCACATTTCTACTTTATTTCCGACAGGGTTTTGCTCCATCTTTCAACAGGTCTAAAGCATTTAAAGATTAGATGAAATTATCTGGAGTTTTGTTTGGACAAAAATATGGCAACCGTCAAAACAACGGTTGGAACTGCCGGATGGTTCAACTGTGTAACAAAGACTACTTCAGTAATTTTCTTCCGATGGTATTTCTGGAATTGTGCAAGCAGAAGTTGTCAGCATACATAATCCAAACGCATCTCGATGCAAAGAGTACGTGTGCGATTGTGGAGTCAGGAAATTTGATATATCGGATTCTTGTTGAATGCTGAGAAAGTTATTAAAACATTCGGACGGAAATGGAACTCTTTGGAGATCTTTCATTCGGAGGATAGGCGAAAAGAGTAGGGGGGATTGTCATCCCTACACTAAAAAGTTCTTAGCATTCAAGATTCAAAATACTTTATGAGGAGTTTTAGGGAAGTTTGGTCGCGAATCTCACATTCTGATATTGGAATGTTGCATCAATTTAAAGGTCTTAAAGGTCTTTATTAATACACTCTAAATAACAAACGTGTTTAGTTACAATGATATAAATTAAGTCATACTGACTAATTAACTAACTAACTAAGTGACTAACTACAGAACAAGCATCTATTTACAAAAGTTCTCTGAAACGGTCAGTTCTGACAAACGGAATGATATAGTTGATGTGACCATAGCTCGTTCTGGTGGCAGAAGGTCATCTAAAGCGGTGGTTGAATTACTGTCGCTGACCTTGTCCCACAATTTCCTATCTTTCAACGCAATAATATTTCAATGGAAAAGAGTTCATCACTATAACCAAGCTTAAAGACTTGTTTGAACAGCCTGTCAATACGACTTAATAAATACTTATGATAATACGCACAGCCCCTCGCTTCCACAGCATATGTAAATCTAGGTAAAATAAGACTAATGAAAAGAAAATGAAGAATTTAGCGCCGCTTTTACTTCCCAGAGTTGTTGGCGGAGCCAACAAGAGGATCATTTTCGTTTTCGCAGCTTCAATCTGTTTAGGAGAAGGATGTACGGTCTAGGACTTGAACGTGCTAGCTATACTCAAATACAATCGCGTCTCAAACTCGTTATCTGTTCTTAGGGCTAAAATTGACAGTTGCCCGGCAGTGGTTCAAAACAGTTATACCTTGCCGAAACCAATGGACTAGGTAGTAGGGGGAAAAGGGGGAAAGGGGATTGATTACCAGTCTATTCCATGGTAGACCAGTACTAGCCATATAGTACTCTATGTAACTTTTCATCAACCCCCATTCTTTCTTTAAAAAATACAAAAAAACGGTATGAATAAATATTATTGTTAATTTTTTTTCTCTCGTCTTAATTGAGAGGGGGCGTAAATTCGTGAGCTTTTGTAGTCTCTTTAGCCTTCCTCTCCAATGAAATTAATTCTTCAAAATATTTCTTTTTTCCTCTTAAGAGTCTATACTGAAACCGTAACATTCTCTTCTGTAGTGTACTTTTATTAGCAAAAAAAAATTGGAAAATTGATCACTATAATGAGAGGAGAAGTACCAAGAAGCGCTGAACGCTAGTAGTTCCATTCTCCGAATTTCATGAAACCGTAACTCCTCTAAATTTTCAGTTTGGCTTTTAATTTTAAAAAAATGCCCACTCCTCTTTTATGAACTAAAGGCCCTCGAAAACGGCTTTAAGTTTGCTTCAACATTCGTTCGATTTTGTTGAACAGCGATGGATCACGGTCAGTTGAAGGAAATGCCGAGTGAAGCCGTTTGCCTTGGACTTAATTTTAAAACTATGTAGTTATTTCTTAATTATCAATTTACTACATCTTCGGGTGAGGGTTGAACTTATTTGGTGTTATTTTCTTAAATCTTGTAGTCGATTCATTCCAGCTTTTTATTAATAAACCTTTACGATTAGCTTAAAAGCATTCAAACTTAAAACCTCAGTCAAGAGGGGGACATTAGGGTCTGCGGAAATGCGGTATCCGTTAAGTTTTTACCGCGGTAAATCGGAAATTTTAGTCCGAAAAGTTCGAAATTGCGGTATCATCAAACCCTAAGGAAAGCGGCTCTTATATGTTTTGGTCCACGGTATTCGGTGCAGAAATTACGTCTTGAAATTATCAGACTTCCGCTTGCTCCAAGGTAAAGGGGGAAAGAAATTGAAACTCTACAATCTTCCTCCTTGGTGCGGGATCACACTTTACAATCGCAGTTCGTTTTAGCAATCGTTTGCTGTACAGACAAAGGTAATCCGCGCGTGCAGAACAACATGGGGAAGAAAATGTAGAACATTAATTTCCATTTCGGTATTTAACAGTTGAACTCGGTGGAAATTCGATGTTGCGCAATCCCCAATGTCCCCCTTTGTCGACAGTGTATACAACATAAAGGGTTCGATTAAGTTGAGTCTTCTTCAGTCAGTTTTGTCCGTCTCTGCCTCAGAGTCCTTTCGCAGTTGCTGTTTTATTCAAACCCCAGTTCTTCAATGTTTGAAGTAGTTATTTTCACGTTTCGTTTGATTTGGTTGTCAGTTAACCGTAGTCGGTGAATTTGCCTAAATTTCGTGATACAACCCCTTTACTGAACTTAACTGATTTGTCATCAGCGACACCTTCAAGTTAACCTGCTATTAGCCGTTTTTTTCTTTAGAGAGATCACGAAAGAAAAAAAGCGCCTGATCACAGCTTACCTTCAATTATTCGCATCGATGAAAGTGTTTTAACCGGCTATTGTTTTTTTTACACTTGAGGAAGGCAAAACGTCTACGAAGATCGACTCAATAATTTTGATTCAGGTGTGACGAAACTATACAAGTCAAAATCTACGTAGCCACCAGAATGCCTGCCGATTTTGGGCCCATAACTCCGTCAGTGAAAGTGTGCCAATTTCGGAAACCGATTACCTTCGTAAATGTAAATGATGGTTGATTTTATTACTCAATCTTTAGTGTCTCCCGCACCTGTTTTGCCGATTATTTCAGTACGTACTGAAAGCCCCAAGGCGTCGAGTTCTCTGCTGTGTGCAAGATCATAGTCCAATCGGAAGAGAAACGATTAATTCAAGTATTTTTTTTACCTGGCGTGATGGACTAGGTTTTTCAGGGTACTCGCAGAATACGTCATGAATCACTAGACCAGGACAACCACAAATTTAAGTTACTATTGTACTAAAGTGAACGGCTAGCCGGACTTTGAACCCGTGTTGGCTTCGGAATAACATAAAATCTTAACTTGGCGAACTCTTGTTTAAGGGAAAATTAAGCTGATTTCCTATGGAGGTCAGAGGACTACAAGAAGGCCCCCTGGCATGTTGCTGCCGCAGGGAACTTGCGGGCTGAAACCACGCAACTCTTAGCAGTGAAGCTAATAACTGGAGTGATACAAGTGTATTTCGTCATAGCGGAACCACACCTAAACGACTCATTTACCAGCGACAATACCACTGATAGACGATGGACTGTAGCAAATATAACTACTACGGGTTGGCCAACTGGCACATAATAGTCGACTGATAAAATTTGAGATGGAATGTGCTGCTTGCGCGAAATTCACGCTTCCTCTTTTTACTAATTTGATACGCTAAGGAGCAAATACTTACATCATCTTAAGCATAGAAACACGTGCGAGCCACTCATTTCATTATCGGAAAGAAGCAGTTTCACTCCTTTGACTCTTAAGTTAAGAACTTCAGTCAGGGTCTTTCGCATCCTAGCTGACGGAAACACTTCAGTACAAGTTATCGAGCGGATGTGACAATACTTTGTGAATTCCGTAATCTCCTGGCAGAAGCGAATAAGCAGTAGTTTTGACTTTGAAATCATTTATATTTCATTTTTAGAAGTATAGAATGCAGTGAATTCGCACTATATATTTTAATTCCGGTTACAAGAGAAGAGCCTACATACAAAGATATAATCATTTTAATGTGTTAAGACTAACAAGAAAATTAATATCTACCTCGTATGAAAAGGAATTGGACGATGGCAAGTTAAAAGATTTCGCCAGTACTCTTAATAAACCTCTGACATCCCATTTTCGTAAAGCTATTTACTCTGTCGGTCCACAAGTTCGATTGGTTGAACGAGCCACCTCACAACATTAAATAAGCTTCTTTCTTGATACAACTGACTGTCAGGTACTCGTATGAAATGACTCGGACCTGAAGTTGTTTTTCTCAACTTACCACAGAATAATCGCTTTGTAGTATTCTCAGTTCCAGATAAAATAGCCGGGAGTATCAGGGGTTCAATACACCTTATATCATACGATAATCATCATTTTAAAGTTCAGTGATTGTCAAATATATTTAATTTTTCGGAACAGCCGAGCATACTTAAATTGTAACCTTGTCAATATTTGTACTTGTCTTATCGCAAACCACGTCGGCAGTTGCGCTGATTGTAGAGTTTGCATTGAAACGCAAAGAAGTAAACATTTATAACCACGTCAAGTGCTCCTGCCAACATTGAACAGCCTGGCGAGCTATTAAACGTATTTAAGCAATTTCTCTCTTCTCTGCCTTCCTCTCTTTCAACAATTCCCTATGGCGTCGAAATATTTCGCCAAAAAAAGTACATTCTGAGAACTACATGCAGGCTAAACTGACATCAAACATCTAAAACACTATATAAATGTATTTTTTCGGTATGTAAGTATTCAAGGGCTTTGGGCGACAAACTTCCCATAGCCCAAAACAAAAACAGTCTGCCAAGTTTCAATTTTCCTTTGTAATGAGTCGCATTAATTTTAGTTGCCTTACAATCCTTAAAATTTGGTTTTATCAAACGTGTTGATAAAGGTCGAATTGCCACCGTGAACGATTTGGAAAGCTGACGTCTCGAGCGTTAGCCCTTCGTTAGAGTGGCTAACGCGCTCGAAACGTGGTAATTCGACCTTTTTTTTTTATCAACTCGTTTGATAAAACCAAAATTTATCCTGTTTCACTCTCTCACCGACGCAGCACCACAGTTTCTTTAGAAACTAGAAGTTTGCTGCACTATGCTGCATTTTACGCTGTTCATGACGGAGTTTGTAGACTCGGCGCTTTTCGTTAAAGTTCTTGCACTAAAACACAAATCCCTTATCCCAGTCTTTACAGAAACTTAGGTTTTTCGTTATTGATTTCTTTATTTGCTTCCGAGCCGGTCAATTTTTCTTGCAACTTGTAATGCTCTCTTTGTAATATTTCCTGTACTAAATGCTTAATTAACTATCCCCTTAGTGAAAACTGTGATAAACAGACTGTGATAAATAAACTGGATAAACTAAGGGTGCGTTCGATTGACACTATTTCGGAATAAGAATACCTGGGGCGATCATTTAGAACCGTATGTCTGGCGTTTTGAAGAGACAAGGATAATAAATATATGTTAACAATAGCATTTCAGCAGGTGTTTTTGACAATTTTAATGTGAACCCCGTAGAAACGAAGGCTGATTTCTAACTTCTATTCCTTGTATTTCTATTCCGGAATACGGTCAATCGAGCGCACCCCAGGTTTAAAAGGGACTGTGACAATTCCTTGAATAAAGAGATTTAGCGTTGCGTTTGTCACTGAAAAATCAAAGCAACAGCACTTGTTTGATTATAGCTAGTTTCCATCCTGTTCTCAAATCAAAAAATTCCGAACAATGAAGAACAAAGCAAACTGTTGCACCTTAGCTTCTTTACTATAACCATCTCTACTGAATCGCCATATCTACCCGACACTAAAAAGTTACTTCAGAACAAATTGCCTAATATTTTTCCACAACGTTAACTCTCAAATTTTGCCATTCAATGGGATTTCTCCGAGTTCTTCGACTAAAGAATACTACTTTCAAAATATGTTTCTCGAAGGACTTCGGACATCTGGCAATGCAATGCCGGAAATTGTGTCCAAATTTTGGCTTCCACGGAAGAAGGCCGGAGAATTTGCCAAATTGAAGTTTCGAACTAATACAGATTTTAATCCCCTTGAATTCATAGAATGAAGATGTGATGGGTTTAGTTTACACTGGTTTTAATGCAGGAAATGAGTTGGATACCGGCGGATAACCTTTCCGTTTTAGTGGGCCATCAGCAACATCTCAAAATCCTATCCCACAAAACCTTAAAGATCTGAATGTGTACACTTTTTCTAAAAATATCAAAAATTTCTTACACTCAGAGCAATATTCAAAAAAACCTGTCTCTTGAATTTAAGTATTATGTCTTGACTTGTCCTCTGTACCTCTACCATATCTTACTTTACTACAATTATTATTTTTAATGATGTTTTTTTGTCTCCGACCTCGTTCTATTTCCTCATCTGTATCAAATGTAACATCAATAGGTAACATGGGGGCCAACTAGGAAACCGAATGGTTTATTTGACCACCATGCTCAAGCTCTTTTACTTAATACAATAGTAACATCGTCAGCAACTACAAATGTATGTAATTAAACTAAGTAACTACACCAAGAGGAAATAAATTGAATTGAATTGAATTGAATCAGTACCATTCCATATCCGTTGTCGCAGCCCTTTAAACTGTATAACTGTATATGTTATTTGAACTTGATAACGTAGCTCACTGCTATATGTCTGCCATTTGCAGATGTTTGGGGCAGTCGTGTGATTTCCGCTTAACTTGGAAAACAGAAAGTAAGTTAAATGAGATATGAACAAACTATTATTCCTCACTGTAGACCAAAATGTGAAAATAAGCCAAACATGGAAACGAGGTTGTAACAAACTGAGCCACGAATCGACCTCAATTGTTAATAATCCTTACCAAGTTTGTAATAATATTATGCATTATAATTGTGACTGGAAATGAGATCTTTATGAAAATTGAACTTGTTGTTAAATCCAGCCATGATTTGGTTTATTTTGAGCCCTATTTAGTCCCTAGAAGATTAACTGTGGCAAACTGACATAAAGCCTTTAATGGCAATTTTACTGACAGTTCACAATCTTCATCTAGTTCATATCACTTGCCTTTGTACAATAAACAAACCTCTTTTTGTCTCATCGTTCATAAACGATGGAATTTGAAGGTCAATTTCAGGCAAGCATGCGGATTTGTGTACACAAAAGTCGACAAAAAAAAAAAACGATTTTAATGAACGCGACAGCGGTAGGATTCAACAAGTGAAGTCAAAATTCGAGACCACCAAAATTGTTATTTGAGATCGGAGTAACAGCGCCATGAATAATATTTACTATTACTACTCTGCCTGACTCAGAAGAGACCATTACTCATAATTTCAATCGGACCAGTTTTGCAAAACGATCATCCCATCGTTGTCAGTTCTGTAATGTAGTGTGAAATGACTAGCGGTCAAAAACATTTGCCTCGAAAATTGCCAGATCTGTTTTGATAGAAAACTGGAGAAGAACGCTCGTAAAGACGTTTTTATACCAGGTGGTAAGAACAAGTTATTGCGGCAGGCTAGCTGTAGTGAGGAGTTTCAACTAAACAGCTTGCGATGATAACTTGATTTCAATCATAAGAGTAACGAACTTCAGTGAAAGCCGCTGTTGACATTGATGTAGAAAAGCAAGATTCTTGGAGCACTGGGCGAAACAATCTCAGGGGGAAAACAGTTTTTCATCATTTGCTCTGCATGCAGAAAAATATATGTTTTTCAGTTGGACTCTAAGTGGAAATTATTGGTCAAAAAAAGAAACTGAACGCGCTCCTGCCCCGCCATGTTTGTTCCCTCGTCGCACGAACGGTGCTTACAAATTAACAAGCTGAGGAGTTCCTAGACTTGGACTTCCTACCTTGCAAGATCGTGTCGCTGCAGGGATTTTAGCGCCAGGGCCAAAGACTACACCCCTTTGCATTGGTTTATTAAAATGAATGCAGAACATAAATGGCGATACATCAGTATTATGATTTCAGGGTTATGTTCAATACACCCATCTATAATGACTGAAACAAACCGGGCATAGGTTGATTTAGACCCCACTACCAAACGAAAAAAACAGAATGCACTGTTTTAAGGAACACCTGATCATAAATAAGGGAAACTCTGGTTGAATTAACGATCTCAAAACCTCACACAGCCAGAAAATGAAGATTCACTTTTTTAAAGGACACGCACAAACATTTAATTTACCTCTTTGCGATTAGAATTAGTCCCCTGTTTCAGTCTATGGCCTGAAACCAAACGAAGTAACTTTTTCCTTCGGCATTTAATCTTGTTTTTTGTTAATGTAAAAGTAAGAATCTTTTTCATATTTCGTTAGCAACAACTTTAGTTGTTACATATTGTTATGAGTTTATGATCTGTTAGCAGTGACATCATTACAACACCCACGTCTTGCGTAGGTTTCTGCTCGCGTGGTTAACATTCAAAACAAAGGACTCTAGCTGAAACTTTTCTTATCAGTCATATTATTGTTAAAAACCCTCCGCTCAATTTTTTCTCGTGACTAATTGACGTTACGGACCTTTCGTGAGTGATACTGATCTTTTGCAATTTAGAATTATGTCATTAGTTAAGCCCACATACTTGAATAGGCAATAAACATGAATTTTACAGCGTATCACACCTAATTCGTTTTTTTCCATAACAGTTCGGCTCGCTGCTAAAGGCTCGTTCAGTTCTAAAATACTGAATAAAAATTGACTCTGCAAAGTAGCCCTTCTTTGCTAACGCTCGAAACGTCGGCTTTCAAATTTCTTTAGGGTGGTCAAATGATTTACGATATCAATTCAGTTGACAAACCACTGATTTTCTGTATGTGTTTCAATTCCCATGATCGACAAAGCACAAGAGTTTCTTTAGAAACTTAACCCCTTTATCCTTGTACAAGTCTGCCAACTTTTCTCTTTTAAAGTGGCAAGTTAAAGTTCACATCGGCAACCAAGTTAACAATCCGCCCGACATAGAGCAATGTTTCTATGGTTTGGATAATTAATTATGAATAAAGTTTGAACAGTTACAATTCAAAGATCCAACGTTTGGACATCAGTCAGTTGATTCTGATGAAGACTTTAAACTACACCGGGAACTGTCGAAAGGTAATAGGTCGTTGAATTGAAACATTTTAAAACTACAGTCATAATTCGCCGAACCATGGTAACATACAACTATGTTTTATTTATTTTTTTTGTTGAAAAAAGCCGATTATCAAAGCACCTTGTTTTTAACAATCATGCAATGGATCTGTGGTAAAGTAATTCTTGGAGGTCCCGCAGAGCTTGCTCGGTTTACGATTTCTCACGTCTTGAGGTCGAAATCTTAGACCTACTGTCTTTTGATGTCAAATTAAATCCCTTTTAATCTTTGCAGTCTGCTGAAAACAGTCAAAACACTCAATCTTCTTAGAATCCGCCCGGAAGATCTAAATCAGTGTCCCAGTCTCTAAACTTCTGGGCTTTTGTCAGTAAATTCGAAGGGTTAAGTGACAGCGCATGATTTTTCTTCGAGAAATAGTTTCCTACTAAGGATATGGTGAATAACTCTCCCTAGAACTTTCAGCCTAACTAAGTCATAACACATCTATTAAGTTTCTGTATCGTATTGTTTGGATCTCATGGAGCTCAGTTGATAAAAAGGTCTTTCGTCAAGCAACTTCATAGTTCACTGCATCTTATTTTCAGCTGGAGATATAACGCTTTGTAAACCTACGTTGGTTCTGTCACTCCTATCGGAGCCTTACCCGAATGCCGATAAAATATTGCTCTTCGAAACAGAAAAATGAATCAATCACAAAGATGTGTGCCGTTGTCGCTGTTGCATACATAGGTCTCACCGCTGACGGACGAGAGTTTTTCTGAATTCTTTTGAACCGGCTTGAATCGATGTGAACCCGGGGAAGACCGCGGAAATCTCAATACGTGCGTTTGTCTTACATTACACCGTACAAACCTCCATGTACAAATACATACTTTTTTTCACATTTTATTTTATTTTATTTTATTTTTTTACATAGAAAGTAAGGTATAGTATAGTCTACAAACTGAGGCTATAAAATTCAACTAGTTCAGTTATCTCTTTAAAGGCAATTTTTTTATGGTCAGTCTCGTTTTACTAAGACGTATGTATATATTTACTAAGACATATGTATATATATATTCACGAGTGTATATTTTATAATTAATTAGCATGTACTATGGCAGTCTTTAGATTGTACATGACACTCACAAGAGTTTTTGTCCACATGAAACACTGAGTTCTCGCTGATAAGCCTAATATGACATGATCTTTGTATAATTTAGACTGCAGAATTAAACCTTTTATCATGTGCAACCTGTGGCGAAGAAAGAGTTTGACTGACTCGTCAGTTGAAAACAAATGATCCCGAAAGAGCCGATTACAATGGCTTACCGCAGTTTACAAATTCACGAATGTTATAATTGCTAAAATCGAGTGGCAACTATATTCAAGAGGCTTATATCATAATGACTAAATAAATCTTCTTCTTTTACTCCGAGAAATAAAGTAATTTAGAGGAGCCTAACTTATTGGGGACAAGTATGTTATATTACGGGGAAAAATGTTCAAAAAATCTTTAGATTCAGAGTTTTTGTTTATTCATTTCAAATTAGGTGGTGGGCTACTCGAAAGCGTGTGCTACCTTGACCCCCCACACACATCTTGTATTGTAATAATTGTAATTTACTTTAGCTATTTGATTACTCAATACAACCTAACTTTCATACCTTTTTCATCAATACACACCTCTTTTGTAAATAGTGTAAAATGAAATGAACCATGAACCATCGGAGTAATCGAAATGGGTTACAAATCAGGAAAAACTGAGCTAAATTGTTGGTAAGAAGTATCTGTTGCCCGGTCTCGTGCATTTAAACAGAGTTTTAAAAATGTAGGCAACAATATTTAACCACTAGAATGTTGGACTAACCCACCTTAATTCCGCAGTTTTATCTGAGAGTCATCTATCGAATTTACTTTATCTGATAACTTCTGCTACGGTTGGTAGAGTCAACCAGTTGAAGCGGGTCCACACATGTGATATCTGCCGTTGACCTAAATCATCGAGTTAAATAGTGCAGTTATATTTAGAGGAAAGGTGGAGGAACAATGCAAACGATATATTTTTTTAAGAATCCGAAGTATGTCGTTCAGAATATGAAATCAAAATTTTGAAAAAGACGGATGGTCATTCAATTAAGTGTTTCCTTTACGAATTTACAATGAACTCACACTTGAGGTTGCGAGTTTCCACGTTCATTTTTCATGTCACTTTTGGATAGCTAGACTATGTCCTAGTGTCTGTCTCCACATAGACATCTGGTAAAATTGGATGATAATTAATTGGATAGATAGGTATATATTATGACTCTGCAGTTTTTCATCTCTCTACAATAGTTTGTCGTTAAAGAGGAAGTAAAATGATTAATTTGGCTTGGATTTAAGCAGTGTTTGATCCTAGATAACTGCAGCTCGCTCGGCTTATGGTTTGCTTCACCGCTCGACTCCAAAACCGATAAAGTGAAATTAACACCTTGCTAGTCGTATCAGCACTCTTGTATACAGCGTGTCGTAGAAGTAGGGATAATTATATGAACCTTATGGAGTTTTAAGAAGAAAATTAGAAGCGTTTTATCGACTTTTTATCAAGCTAATTGGAATATTTAATCCTTTACAGATGTGACAAATGAATCGTGAATTCTGACTGCTTTAGGTAATAACCGGAGCGTAAAATATAAATTATCCTCCAATCGATGCTGTGCTTTGCGCAGCCCTTCAAGTTGCACCCAAGCGTGCACATGTCAAACTTGTTCGCTGTTAATCATTTCGCAAAAACGGAATTGCATTACGGAAGTGGTTGTGCTGAGAACTTGAGTCATAATCGGAAGACATTAACTTAGCAGATATTATTGAGGTTTGAAATGATCACGCAAAAGGATCTAGACCTGAATTGCTTATGATTTCCGATTCATTGTTTTCTCTCTTTTTTAATGGGCAAAATCGGCCAGAGTACGTGCCTTATACAAGGCATTCAGAACAAGGTCATGTTTTGGACATGCAAGAAAAAATTTATTCTTCCTTTTTCCTCAGCCATTTAACTGTTTACTGAGTAGTCAATTTTCTCGAATCATTAAAAAATCCATCGAGAGAAGTGCATTAGTCTGACTATATCACCCATTCCGCAGTTCAGATGATGTAAAAATCAATAAAAATTGCATCTCAACTTTATCATTATACAAGTCATGGTTAATTTTATGGACATGCATAATAACTGTATTTTATTAATGTATTAAAACGCAACCATATTTTACGAAAACTGATCCTTGAAATTTTGTCAAAATCTTTAAACTCCAGTCGATAATCATAATTCACAAAAAAAAAACCCTGAAGCGATACAGCCCTGACATTATGGTCAAAGGAAGCTCTACATGATGTGCTTGTTTCGAGATGTAAATTAACAAACTTGTCTTTGATGTTTTACGCCAATCGCCAGAGATTACTGATTTTGTTTGCCACAGAGCTTTGCGCGAGCTGAGTGCAAAGCCCTCGTTTATTTTCTTTTAACAACTTTAAGGTATCTGGAGCCAAAAACGAGCAAAATACCACACTCAAAATTTCTCATTTTGCCCTCGAGAAAACTGGTTTGGCTCCATTTCAGTGTGCAATCGAAAGCGCAAAGCTCGGAACCTCTAGAACTTATTTTTCTGTGCTTATTGTATTTTGCTCACAAATGAAACATGATTTATCAGAAAACTGAATGAGCGATCCAATTTCTTCACTTGGTCGCAGTCCTATCTCTATTTTATCTGTTGAGCTTACCATTGGGGTCTATTCTGGTCAAATCACAGTTTTTTTTAATGCTTCAATTAAAGAATATAAATTTACGCGACTGAGTTCAATTACAGCAAAGCTGCTATGAAAACAAAAAAAGCTAATTGTATACAAGTATAACAAGTAGTGAACAAATAAATGGCACTGGCCACATGCAACAAGCTTCAAATTCGGTATTTATTAGGAAGACAATTTATTTTAAGTAAAATTGTAATCCTTTTGTATGAAAAAGATTACTGCTGATATTGGCCTAATTAGTCACGAGACAAAAAGTGGTGTTGCACAACCTTGAGTTAAAAACCCTTGAGCCATTTAAGAAGACTTATTTTATTATCATGAGCTATGTTCCTTACAGCCATGACAACTTAAAAGTGTTACAAAGTGCTCAATACACAACTATAAACAAACGAATAAATCCAGTGGCCATGCTTGAAGTGATTGATAGCCGAGGTCACTCGACTGAGCGTCTTATTAACAAGCTCACAAATTATTCACATCAGTGGCGCATTTATCAGCAAATTAAAACGATTTCACTTCCCTCTGTTTGAATGAACTCTCTTGCAACAAAAGATCCACGCAAAATCGGCGCGTTGGCGGAGATCGTCACGACAAATGGTTTATATCAGCTGCAGCACAGCTTGCAATATGGGACGACTTCAATTTTAGATTCGGTTGATAACAGCTTTACAGATTTTTTTCAGCGTTTTCAACTGAGAAAAATGTTCCCAAAGATTAGCGTTTTGTTTTGCTGGATACCGACAGCCATCGCATAGTACCCGCAAATAGCATCTAACGCAAGTAGGTAAATGTTTACTAGGGGCTTAGTCGTAACTAAGATGCTGTTCACCGACTTCGAACTAAACGTGACTAAATCAAGTCGAAAAGGGCGCTATTGTTAAAAAAATACCAATAACAGTTAATAAATGTGTCGGACTTTTGGGTTATAGTTAAAATTTAGGACATGGATCATGAGAAAAAGCCATAAATCCATGTTTTCGTTCGCTTCTTAGTGCTAATTCGACCGTGACTTCTCATTCTTTGAACCTAAGAACAATTACCACTGACGTCATACATCAGCTCGGTACACGTCGGAGATGAATCGAGTGACGCCATAAGTGTTTCCGGTAATAGCTCGACTATGAAAATAAAGCTATATCAACTCTCGTAAGATTTTCAGAACGACTTCATATCCGTAACGAGCGTTTGGCGAGCAAGAGCTAAGGCAAAGCAAGCCATGTTTATTCAGGTTCCAGAATCAGTCAGCAAATCCCTACAGCATGGACACGTTCCCCGAACCCAGATCCACTATCCTGGATCCTCTTTGCAAACTCAAGACACTGGAAATGCTGTTATGGTGAGTAACTGTGCAGTGCACGATTCACGAGATTTGTTGCTTGGAAGAATCGGCTGCGGCTGCGGTACAGCGCAAGTTCGACCTGTGTTAGACCCCGGATGGCTTTCATGGCGACCTAGATTTATACCCACCCACGAGCAACACCGAATGTTTCGGGGAGTTTACAATAACTTGCCGGCCTTAGCATCGCCGCATGGCTCAACGCCAGCGCAAAGAGGCTTAGAACTTAAGACGCGCCAAACTTTTCGCGCTGAAGAGAAGGGAGTGTCGGTGGTACAGGACGATGAACACAGCGAAGAAGACGAGATTGAAAATATAGAATCTCCCCGATCATACGCGTCTTCTGAATCGAACAGCAGCCGAGATGACGCTATGGTAAACTTGACCCCAGATCTACTGAGTACAAGAGGAGGGCAAGCACCTGTGCCTAAACCTCGCTCACAGCAGGTTAACCCCTGGGGGAAGGCTTCCTACTCCGACTTGATAACTATGGCTATAACGTCCACCGATGAAAACATGATGACACTGTCAGATATCTACGGCTGGATCGTCAAAAACGTTCCCTATTTCAATGACAAGGGAACTTATCTATCAGTACAAGGGTGGAAGGTAAGCCTACAAATTTATACGTCAATTAGATTATTAAAAGCAAAAGATCCAATTTGCAAGACTTGATAATTCCAGGAATAGTCCAATGTATTTCGATTGTCATTCTCCAAAAAAGCTAGACTTTTGAATTTAAATCAGCGACAAAAGCGTTAAGAAAAGACTAGAAATTTAAGCCTTTGCAAAAGAAATATTTTCATATACGCCTTTAATTAGTAAAGAATTTGATTACAAAAAATGGAGAGGAGTCGTTACTGGTTTGAAATCTCTCTGCAAAGTTTCTATGATGGATCAGCTTACATACCATAAAGAACAACCTGACTCATCCCGCCAAATTTAAAACCCCGAAATGTGTGATTCCTTGCTCCTATTTTGGTGTGTTGTAACAACTATTTTGCTTTGTTAAAGAATGTCGATCAATTTGTAGCAATCTCAGAAAGGGCGAGGCTCGTTAAGCTGCGACTGTTTTCAGCTAGCAAAACAAGGCAAATATCGGAAGGAAATTTCGAAAGAGTGACTTAAATCGAAAGGCAAATCACAAAAACTGAAGCTACAACGAGAATGTAGCTTTTAGTGACATACGGCCCCGAAAAGATTGAAGTTGGACTATGTAAAGGTGATTCTGGTGAGCGATCCAGAGAGGACAGTCGGAGTCCAACATGGCCCTTGAGACTGATGGCCAAAGTCACCATGCGCAACGTTCAGTACTTGTGCGTTCATGAGTTCTAACTGTGCTTAACGACTGCAAATATAAACAAACTTTGACCTTCTAATGAAAATTTGGGTGAAATCCAAACCACTTTCACAATGTGAAAGGATACATATTACTCTTTGGGCGATGATCGACGTGACCCCTCCATTGCAATGCATTGACTTCGAGCCTCGCTTAACCACCGTTGTCTTAACTGTAGTTCAGTGAGACCGCGTTTCCGAATACCATCTTCCTTCCTCATCCAGCTGGTCAGAAAGTCTTCCTGTATCGCTTGTCAACTTTGGGATGTTTTTTCCTCTTTGTCTCAGTTTACAAACCAAGGGAACAAATCGAGTAGTTTCACTGACTCGGGCAGCCCTCACGAATCCTTTTTATTTCATTTGTGCACAAACAGCATGACATCACACTTCCGCAGCGTGACTTTTCTTCTTCCTCAAGTTAACGAATTCCTTATTATTATTATATTTTTTTTTTTTGAAAATGAAAGGATCCCGGCTTTTTAATGCTAAACTTATAAAACATGCCATGCTTGGTATTTTAAAGTATAGCCCGAATGAAACTGACCCTTGAAGATACGTTCAGTTAGTTGTGACTTTCAGGAGAGAGCTAGCTAAATACTATAATAGGCTATGAAAATATCATTTTTGTAATAAGCTATTCCCGTACGGACATTCTCTTTTTCAAGACCATGCAGCCTAGCTGACACGTTCACAGTGCTAGCGTAGGTGATGAAGACACTGAGGACAATTCCCCCTTTAAATGCATGTTGTATAAAATTCTCCTTTATAGTAATGAACGCGGTTACATCGAAATATCGTTCTAGAAAGATCTTCGCTGCCTCCGGCTGTAATATAGGGTCATCTCCGTCATTATTAAGGAAACGAAATGCTTATTAATTGACGTTATTTAGGAACAAGAAAGTCGCTTCCGTGAACGAAATAAAGTTAGGAAAATGTCAATGTTGGTTATACATTTGGCTCTACCCAATCCCTTGTCTTCGCCGCAATGAAATGAGCACCTCTTGTAACTAATATGACTCAACACTCGCATGAAACGGCATCTCAAAGAAATCTAGTTTTTCGACCATCACGCAACGCACAAATAGCAGCATCAGTGGATGTCGGCTTCCGCAAAAGCGCCAATAGACGTAATTTGGAACAAATCGAGAACACATTAACAAATTTAAAAAGATTTCGTTTCAAAATAATGGCTGAACCGGTTGGTAAAAAATGCGGAAATCCTTTATACGCATTTACTAACACGTTTGTAATATCAAAATAGTACTACCTTCTTGCGCAATGATCATAGTTATTTCAAGCTTTTGGAGAAATAAAAATCCAACCCCGCCGTTGTTTGTTCAGCAGTTAATTGGGAGTTAATGGGTGTCGGAATAACTGTAACTTCTACTATCTGCAACTACATCAGATTTATATCGATTTCAACCTTTAAGGACGCGGACTTGGTTTGTGCGGTTGAATCAACCGGAGAGCTATTAAAACTTTTTCGAGTGATTTTCATATCGAATTTTTCATTAAAATTACTTCTGGAGATCATGACATAGTAGATATAGATGCCGCCATCAGTTTCTGACCTTTCCATCTGATGATAAAAAGTCGAACATTCTGTAAAGCAGTCGAGCTTCCTTATATGTTTTTATACTTTCGATCAGTCATGATGTTGCATTACATTTTTCATTGGTGTGAAACACTAATAGGACAGACAACTCCTCCCTCATGCGAGCTGTTCTGTAACTTCACAGACTCAAAGGGTGATTGTGTGCGAGAATGACGAATTTCAAGTTAACCAGGCGTGCTTGAGACAATACTTACTAGTCAAACGTGTGTTCTCTAAGCCTTTTTATGTCATTATAAAACACAAACGGAGGAGTTTGCGCTCCAAGTCAAATCCCGTGAAGTGCTTTGAAGAAGGGACCAACGGCCTTCACGACAAAGAGAGGCAGCGTTTTTCCTTCGGGTATTGTTGGTCTGAATAGATTTGGAACCAGCAACTGAATATGATCATGAATTTCCTAACCTTTGATCGAGGCGGGACGTATCCTGCAGTCACGTTTATACATGAAACTGCAGAGCTACTTCTTATCATAATAGCAAGAAATTTTCTTAATAAGTCTATCTCTTTTTGTTCGATATCCATAGCTGGCAGGCAAGAAATGCAGCTTAAATCAAATAAATTCAAGTTTTGCCTAACAAGGCAGCACGCCTCATTTTCGATGTTTCTGTCTACACGTATGCGATGGAGGCGCTCGAGAGACTTGGCTAGAAGCCTTTATATAATGCTCCGTAGAATCGATCATCATGCTATTTTCGTTTATAAGTTGCTTAACAAATATCTCAGGCTCATTCAGTCCAAGTTTCACTCAACAGGGACTTTCATGGTTATTTTACAAGATCAAGAAATGATATTCCCAAATCCTGCGTTACTGAAAGATGAGGACACTAGTCCTCACTTAATTTGTCTCTGTTATTTGGAAGGAAGCAGATTCCTTGGCTCCTTTTAATCGTCGTCTGTCTAAAGCTACAGTAATGACTTTTTCATAACGTGTTTTGAATGCTGCCGCCAGAGTTTTTGTAAGACCTAAAAAAGAAGACCGCCTCAGTGACATCCTGAAAAGCCTACATTGACTACCTGTACGTGCCCGCCATCCAGTATAAAATGCCATTACTCGTTTATAAAAGTAAAAAATGGGTGAGCTTCAAAGTACCTGTCTGATCTCGTCTCAGACTATACCACCTCTCGCAGCTCACGTTCCACAGGAAAAGGATTATTAGCAGTCCCTCGCACGAATTCGAAAACGTACGGAGATAGAACATTTTCGGTGGCCGTCCTGAATTATGGAACACTTTGCCACTAGATCTTAAAACAGCAAACTCTGTAGATATTTTTAAATCAAATCTTAAGACTTTTTCATTTAAGACATTTTATAGTGAATAGTGAATCTGAACTTATGTATTTACCTATTTTATCTTATCCTGCTGCTTGAGTGCGTATAGTTTTATTTTATGTAAAAAGCATAGAGACGTTTTGTATTATGCGTTTTTAAGAATGAAATTATTATTATTATTATTATTATTATTATTATTATTATTATTATTATTATTATTATTATTATTATTATTATTAAGTTGAATTACTTAATTGCGCGTAGCTAGGTTTCCGGTTTAGTCTCTCAGTTTTATTTGAGGACCTTTCTGTAAACCACTTCTTGTGACGTTGGTTTCCTCAATAAAGATAATTACTACTATTAACTTTTACCGATTTCTCTCAAAACGCAAATTTTCACCGCCTAACTATTTTACCGGTTGTCATAAGCTCGATGCTGAATCTCCCTAAAATTGGCATCAATTTTTGCTGAGAGCAGATTTCAGTGAATGTTTATGTCTATTTCGTAAGCTTGGGTGGTCAAAAAATGTCAAACTATTCAGTTAAAGGGATTATCCCACCTGGTATTCTTAAAACTCGTAAGGTGTAGATTTCCTTTATAAGGGGGCGTTCGATTGACCCTATTCCCGAATAAGAATACGTGGTGTGATGATTTAAAACTGTATGTTTGGCGTTTTAAAGCAACAAGGATAGTAACGATATGTTTAAAATAGCATTCTAGCGGGTGTTTGACAACTTTAATGTGAATCTCCGTGAAAGCGAAGGACTTCTAACTTCTATTCCTTGTATTCCTATTCCGGAATACGGTCAATCGAACACGCCCTAAGTGTATTACAATCACGCTTTTTGGCGAGTCATGAAAAGTGTCGCGAAACACTCCATGGGCATTCCTTTTACATCACACAACACTGTTTTGTGAGTCATGAACAAAGTGTCACGAAACACTCCATGTGCATTGCGTTTTAAATCACACAACGCTGTTTTGCGTGACATAAAACCTAATACATTGTAAGGGATGGGGAGGAAGGGTCTCATCGCGTGAAGTATGAACCTAGAATAAAAGGCAAGTCTGCGTATGGCCCTGTTACGTAAAAGATAAGGCAACATTTATGTCGAAATGTTCATGAAGCAAAACGAACTCAACCTCGATTGTTTTTTTTTTTTCCACAGAATGCTGTTCGCCACACGTTATCCCTGAGAAAACGATTTGTGCGTGTCCCAGATCCAACGCGTCCATACAGGTCGATGTGGACGATTTCCGAAGATCATAAGAGAAACCACATGAAAACCGTCAAGTCAAGAGATTCAAAGATCCGGAGAAGAAGAAGCAGCGAGGACAGACAAGGAAATAGCCAACCTATGGATTTGGATGGCTCCTTTTATTAAAGCTTACAGTCACGTGGTTTTCTTGCCTTGACTGGCTACTTTGAAACTTTGTAGAGAGTACTTTTGGCGGGAAAATCATTAACGCCAATGAAGTGTGAAGTGTGAAAAAGCGTGGAGTGGTCCTAGGCTTAAAAGAGCCGCAAAACACTTTGTCTTCCGGTGACGGCATTGGCAAATTAAAATAATTTACAAAAAAAGAGAGGAAAATTTAACTTTCGTTTTGGTTAGCACCGGCATCAACATGCGACTTTTTTTTTTTTTTGACAATAACAGAAACAATGCCAAAAAGAGTATACCACATTCAAATCCTTGCGAAATGATAGAGTAGTTTTCAGTTGTGTGCCAAAAGTAAAATCACGATAATTTTGGCTTCCTTGATTGGCTTGAAAATGTTGCATTTTCGATCACTTGGCGCCAATATGCGTCCACTTTCTTTGCGATATGAGACCGTTATAATTGGTGTCTGAGTCTGCCGCTATTGGTTAAAGCTGATGAAGTAGGCTTCGGTTGTGGTTTTGCGACACTCCACTGAAAACAGCTGTACTACTCAATACCCATAGAAATTCATGAACTCAAACTGAAGAACACTTGAGAATTGTTCTCAAACTGCGACTTTTTAAAAATATTTTCGATAGTTTACATTTGAATCCATACGTCGTATCATTTACCTTAGACAATCTTATTTTCCGCCAGTATTAAGGGGTTTACTGATACATTCTTAAAGGTATAACGAATGCTCTGTAAATATAATTTAGTTTCGTATATAGCCAAAGGCTAACTATAAAAGAAAGTATATTTTTGTTACAAAGCTTATATTGATAGAAGGAAGGGAATTCAAAACAGATTATTCCTGTATCAAAGATATGTCTATATAATGTGAAATATCATGTAAAATTATAATTATTGTTATATGGTTGAAAAAAACATTACGTTCAAAGTGAAACTCAACGTTATCTCATTGCTAAAGGAGGATTAATTAAAATCTCTTCCAGTTGGCAAGAGCGCAAGAGGGAAGGGGTGTGTAGTGATTAAAGGTGGCAGTCAGCCGTAGGAAGATAAGTAAATATGTAGTTTCCTGGTCAAGTATGTTTCTCAAATAAATCAATATGGCGAAGCGTCAATCCCAAAAGCCTTTGTAGGGAAACGTGATTTACTTAGTTATAACAAATTCCCCCCCCCCCTCCCCCGCCTCCCTCTCCCTCCTTCCCTATTTTAGAAATCCTCATTTTAGAAAAATCAACAAGTAACTGAACATAATAAACTAAGGCGTCAATACTGATGAGCTTTTCGATAAAATCGCTGCACGGCGAGGTTTCCGTACTCTTAAAACTGAAGGACTCTTAACGCTCCAGTTTCGTGGGTGAAGGAGCTGGAGGTTTACGGAACTGAAACCTGAGCGGGGTCTTCAGTGGCTTTAGCTTCTCAGCTCTGGATAGGAGTGCTTGTTAATGTAGTAGGTCACTGCATTCTTAATTCACTCTTGATAGTGGCGCGTGCTGGTTGTGAAACAGGATTGTGTTCTTCCAAAGATCTGATCTGTGACTGGAGCGCGAAATGCCAGAACTTACTTTCTCTGACGAAATTTGGTGACTCCAAAAGGAATGGCTACGAACTCAAGTTGAATTTGTGACTAGTTCAGTTCCGTTGTGATGAGTATTCTGGACGAAGAGGCAACTGGCTGCAAAGAATCGCCAAGCTAATGTTGGAGCAATGCATGTATCTCCGACACCAAGAGAAGATGCGTTCGCACTGCAAAAACAGTTTAGAACCGGGATCATCAGAGCACAAAGCAGCTCTTAGATTTTCAAGAAACGGCCTTTTCCAAGTTTTCCCGTTTCCGTTACGTATCTTTACGAAGTAACCTTGAGTTGAGGCAATTTATGCAAAATCTGGTAGAGCGGTCTTCAAGTGAGTGTCGAAAGTAATTAGCGAATTGCTTTGGTTTTGCATTACTTCACTCAGTGATTGAATCAAAGTTCTCGCGCCATTTTTTCAACCAATCAAAAGTAAAACCAAAACCAATCGTGGCTTACGCGTGCACATTTTCCCGCGCTTAGTGTCGGCTGCGTGAAATTACTTCGAGTTTTGATTGGTTTACTGGATTGTGAGTTTTGATTGGTTTACTGGATTGTCTCCGTCCATTTTGATTGGCCAAAGTAATTACTTTGGTTTTGGTTTTACGACACTCGATTGAAACTCGCTCTAAAACTCCGCAACCTTGCAGGTGATATTGCTTCCTGCATGGCCAGTACTCTTACCCTAACCCCAACCTTAATGCTAAGCATTTAAAATCAGTGCCTAGACTTAACAACCACTGGGGTTTTATAAAATACTCATGAAAATTTTAAGCTACACTAAGTTCATCCACTCACCTCTAGCTACCTCCAAAACCAATTTACTTGCAAATATATTACACGCACTTGCTATTAATTGATGGTTTTTTGTTGATGTTTCTTAATTTCAATTATTAAAAACTGGATCATTGGATAATGCAATTCGAGAGTTTTGATTGGCTAAGCCATCAGGGGTTATGAGCCATTATACCATGATCTACAAACAAGGCAAGCATTTGCCTGATTTTTTGGGCCTTTTTATTTTTATTGTAGTCTAGTTTTCTATATTTTGGGAGCTTTTTAATAAAACAATTATTCCATTCGCGCTTATTGGATATGGGATGATTATAGCCAACTCGGCGCTACGCGCCTCGTTGGCTATCTATCATCTCATATCCAACGCGCGCCCATGGAATAATTGTTAATGACAACTTAGTTTAAAATAAAATGACCTAGGTTAAAATTAAAATTTACCTGAATTTAAATTTAACTGTACCATTGATCTATTGATCTATCTTTCCCCAGCACAGTCAAAAATGGATTTATTTTTAGGTACACCTTGCGCGAGAAACAAAAAAAGGGCTGACAATTTTAACCAATCAGAAGAAGCCATGTCAAGCGTGACTGCTTCTGCCATGTTTTTTTCAGGAACATGACAACTGATTTTCGCGAGATCGGGTATTCTAAAAATAGATTTATTTGTCACTGAGCTGGAGAGCCCACCCAATGCCATAACAACACTCTCCTCTAATTCACTCTTGAACTCACCTAGAGATCCTTCGCCGGGTCTTTCAGCGATTACAGGAATGCAGCGTGAAGTTGAACCCCAAAAAATTTCACTTCTTGCTTGCGGATAAAGTTGCATATGCAAGTTTTACTGTTTCTGCGGTTGATTTAGGGTTAGGCATACTGTGCATGATAACCGATTCTACCTTTCTTTCTCAGAGCTCTTTAAAAGGACATTTTGCATTGATAAATATCCTTAGGAGGGTAGGGGGCAATAATATTGAATTATCTTTTAAGGAATAAAAGAACTGAATCATACATGATGTGTTGTGGATTCTTAATTTGCCTAGTTACTTGCTCTATATTTTGCTTACTTCGACTTCGTAATAATCAAAAGCAAGTGAAAACAAAACTTTGAAAAGTCAGGAAAAAGGGTTTCATAATCTATTGATCAGAAGCCATTTTGTAGGTTCTTGTAAGTGTTATTCAGGCTTTTGAATTATCAAATGAAATATTTGGTTTTTTTTTTTTGGTTTTTTTTTTTTGCTGGGTCTGTTTGTAGGGATAAACCAAGTTCTACAATTTGAGCAAGTAGCACATGAAGGGGCGTTTCCTTTTCCATTTCATTAATTTTCAGCGGCACAAAATCCTGAAGTTCGAACTTCTTCTTTTCTTCATCCATTTCTGGTGTATGATAACTGCAGAAGGCAGACTGAGGGGTGCCTACAAATAGCGCTGATAAGCAATATTTAAGTCTAAGCACCCATTTCAAATAGTCCTGATAAACAGTCCTAGCACCCATTTTAGGGCGGTTAGCCCCCGGGGGGGTACTCCCTTATAAGGGCTTAATGGAGACGTGCGGCCAGCCAGGGTATGTTTTTCGGGATTTTTGTCTTGAACAGGGTATCGAATTTATCATTTTTTTGTCTTAATCAGGGTATCGATTTATTGTCTTAAACTGGGTTAAATGTCTTAAACAGCGTATCAAAAATCGGAATTCTGTCATAAAATGGGTAGGAAAATCAGCGATATTTGTCTTAAACAGGGTCAGGGTATGAGGTGCCACGCCGCACCTCCCCAACCAGGGATACATCGAGTATCCCCCCCCCCCCGGGGGGGTTAGCCTTCAATAACTGTGATTTAGGGTTAGTCTGCAGTCCGCGGTCTGCACTTTGCAAGTGTCAGACACCGCTCTCCTTCAATGTCTGGCTCATCTACTTTTTCAAGTTACTGGCCAAACTCCTACTCTGTGTCTGATGTAGCTGTGACTTGTCCACTCATTTGTGGCAATTGTTCTGTGAATGGTTATATATGTTTTTTTTACAATTGCGGTTTCTCCGATTAGATGACACCAGTGGTTTCGTGACGAGTTCTTTTCTTTGATTAAACTTTAAAGGTTATCTTTTGTTGTTCTATTTGCCCGTGCCACCATCCTTTTTTGCACAGTGCGAAAGTTGCATTTTGTGCTTGCGGCGAAAATCGGTTTGCTATCTTGACTATAAATCATGTCTTGTTCCTGGTGTATTTTGTATAGCAAACAATTTTCTCTTCAGATATTATAAGTTTAGCCACCTTTAACTTCTTCATAAAGTTCCATCGGCAGCCATATAACTGAAGACGAGCTAAAGAGCCAATCATGGGGCCGGACCCAAGCCACAGTATCCGAGGGTGAAAATTACATACTTTATTTGAGTAGATTAATTAAGAAAGGGGTAGCCAAAGGCTAATGTGAACCTACAATTAAATAAATACACATGGATTGCTTTTCATTGATGAAAGTTGTGGCAGCAGTTGTTCCCGCCTTTTCATTGTTTTTCAGCTGATCATGAAAAGCGCGCTCAGACCACGATAAAAGTCTCCAATCACACTTCCTAAAGAGAGTGATTCGAGACTTTCATCATGTGATGCAGAGCGCTTCATAGTTCCTTCCATACAGCAGATGGCCAGGTCATCCTATTTATAATGAATAGAAAAATACTGTAAGCGTCTTTATTAGGAACCTTGTAAAAAGGCTTAAAATAAGGGACCTTTAGATTGGAAGACGAACGAGTTTTCCGTTCTGAGCATGCGCATAACGTTTGGAGGTCGACGTTTGTCGAAGTGCGCCTGCTCAGAGGGGAAAATTCGTGCGCGCAGTCGCCCTCCGGCTTCCTCCGAACTAAAGGTCCCTATTATCCCGCATGGGACAATTTGGCCCTTTTAAACGCGTCCATTATTGAGTGATTCAAAGATACTTTTCGTCTTTGTCCAACGAAGCTTGATTGGAAATAGAACGCAAACTGCGGTCACAAACGTGAGGCTAAACATAACTGAAATAAATTGTTACTGATTTAACGTTTCGTGTGATGCCTCAACATACATCTTCAGAAGTAACCGTTAGCTAAATTTTTCTTCAAATATATAACAGTAATTTGAGTAGCATATGAGATAATATTGACAGTAACAAAAGGAGGTAATACAATACTTTTACAAAGATATACAAGAAACAATAAAAAACAGAGAAAATATAAACACTGTAAATGCGTATACATAATACACATGAAAAACTTATGAATAAAGATACAGCTTTCGATCGCTGCTGACGTATTCATTTTAGGATGCATGAAGATCACGAATAAATGAGTGTTTATGAGTGAATGAATTCAGTTAAGGCGTCATATGCTCTCGGGACGGATTCCAAGGGTATCTCTTATGAACCGGGCTTCTTCATCACAAATCGTTGTAAAGAAACCCTTATGAATTGTAGGTCCAGAAATGAAGCTAATTTGATGCACGCGGATTTGGACAAGCTTCATTAAATGCCCGACACCACGCAATCCCCCCCCCCCCCTCCCCCACCTCCAACCCCAGTCCCTTACCCTCTTTAGCTCACCACAGGAGCCCATGAGTAGGAGCGAACAACGTCATTGTATTTGTGTTACAGTGTTTTTACAGACTGAGTTATTTTTAGATTGATTTTCCCGCGAAACCAGACCTTTCCAGCCAATCACTTGTCTTTCCTGAGAAATTATCACCTATGGGATTGAGAATGGTGACTCGTGCAAGCCAAATCTTATCATTTAAGAACTTGTCTAAAAGTAACTTGATCTTAGAAAATGCCGTTACATAGACGTGGTATTGTAGTTGAAGGCTCCTAATTATATAATTACAGGTTCCTGCTCACCATTTGTGTCCAGAAATGCTAGAAATATTTGTCTATTTTTATCTAAGGCGACTCAGTCCTTGAGTAAACATAGATAGTTGAGATAACGTGTTACAATCCGAACCTTAACCCTAATGATAATTGCGTAGTCGTACGTAGGAAGTTTGCATTCACACTGTATGCCTGGGCAAAAGTGATGAATGAATTGGATAAAAAATGAAACTAGAGCTGACAGATTGTGTTATACACCAGCCACATAACAACAACAACAACAACAGCAACAACAGCCCTGCCCTTTCCTCTCCAACAAACATTTCATAAACGTCCATCGAACCAAGATTGGGTGCTTTTTGATGTTTTCCTTTATTACGAACTCACACAAGACACATAATGGCCAGCTGTTAGATAGCTTGACAGCTCAATAGGTACAACGCTGCACCTGGAGCGCCGGGGCTATGGGATCAACTTTGGGCTCCCCTTTTTAACCTGTTTTTTGTCACCGCTTAAAGAACGTCCACCACCTAATTTTTTGAAAACGCGAGCTATCTTTGACCTAGAGCTAGGGTTAGCACAAACCCCTACGTCCTTATAAGCAGGTCCTTCCTTTTCAATTTGATCTCTTGTTGGTTCTTCTCCGGCAACCATATTACTTGAAATGCTCAGCTCATTTTAGGAATGAAAGAACTACACATTGTGTTACAGTAACTTGACAACATCGCCCTTACTGTAAAGAACTGATCTCAATTCAGCTTGTTTCTCTCGGGCCTGCTTCAAATAGAAAGAGTAGAAAACGAAATCGTTCGATACCAGAAAGAGCTCATATACATACTTCCTGAAAAGCGATTTGTAAGGCGATTCCGTTTCAGTTCTGACGGTCCAAAACTAAGACCTGAACACGTCTTGCATAACTCTCAAACGCTAGCTGCGTATTAGAACTCCTTTCTTTTCTTTTTTACCAGCGAATCTTTCTATCAAAAAAGCGAGAGAGCAAAAAATAACAGCCTTCATATGCAGAGACCACCTGGCGAAGAAAAATGATGTATGTAAACCGTGAATCACCCTAACACCCCCGCTTTCAACTTTTCAGTTTGTCCATTAAGTTAACATTGGAAGGCTCTCGTCTCTTAATGTATAGGGCAGTTTGTATGCAGCCAGACCTTACAAAACTGCATCTGGCAGGCAACGACACGGAAAGAAGGTGGAACCCGATTGAATGACCATGAGTTTTCCACGGTCATTTTCTTCCATGCGGTATTCAGGGTGGTCTCCAAACCGATAATGCAGGAAATTAAAGGCAACGAAAAAGTGCGGGGTATCAATTTACACATAAAACCGAACAGAGAAAAATGAATCTCGAAAAACGCTGGTCCGGTGAAACTTGTCAACAAGACAAGCTGTATGTATTTCACAAGTTTGGCCTCAGCTTTGCAATAGAACCATTAAAGATTCGGTCATGAAACATCGAAAAGAACGGATTTTTGCTCCTCGCGGGGTACTTGTTTTTTCTTGGTTACAAGCGCGGTGTTGAAACTGGAGGGTAAAACTAGCTTTGAGAATGTCCGTTTCCCTACTCAAGGACAACTACGATAACAGAGTCGAATTGAGGACTAAAGAATCGACACAAACATTTTAATAAAACCACACCGAACCATACATACTGAAGCACTAGCCAGCCAAATGTCGCGATCAATACAGACTGTCTTAAAATTTTGCCTACGCCGCAAGTAAATCTTGAGAATTGTTTTTGAAAGAGGCATTATTCTGCTGCGGCTCTGGAAGAAGTTGTGCATGCAAAACCCTGAAGCTTGTGGCTCGTGTCAGTGCATACAACTTGAAGTAACGGCATATGTAAGTTCCCTGTTTGAGGCAATGTCTTAACGACTACATAAACAGTACTAGAACGTTTTTATTTGTGCTTTACCTTAGGCAAGATGCAGGTTTTATTTCGCTGCATTCACAATTTTTATCTCAAGGTAACGTTGATTTTATTCCTTTTATTAAGTAGTTATGGTCTTACTAAATCAGAACGCATTTTCAGGGAATTCAGTCCTTCAAGTAATGAGGACGTCGGTCTGGTCAAACGGTTTTTTCCTAGTTATTAGCGAATAGTGAATCCTTGGAGGCCTCCTTTGAAGTTACCGAGCCACAGAGAGAGATTTGCCTTTAAAGATGTCAGTGGAAAACTACAAACTTCACGGCCTTCCTTGTCCGACCACTGTCAAGCTTAAAAACTCGACCTGCCGGTTGCTCACGGTTTCAACCAGTGCTTGAGGCGTGGGGTCGCATAATAAAAAGGAAAATTCATGGGTCGCCATTCATTAAGAGAGAATTCTGGAACAGAGAAGACAAGTAAACTCGGTAGTGGGAATGGCATCTGAACCAGGAGCGTTCGTCTAGAAATACGGCGACACACAAGCAATTTGCCTTCACTGGGCAGTGACGGCACTGCTCAGTCAGTATCGAGACAGTATTAGATGCGATTACATTTGATGCCGCACCGGTTCCCACTCAAAAAGCACACCAGTTTTGAAATGTCTACTCAGTTACTGGTATCCACTGCAATGTTAGGTGGACAGATCACCGTTAGGGACTTCAGCTGAACTTCGATACTAGAAGAAAGCTGTCATGTCTAAATTTATTTTCCTCTGAGGTGCCGGATGATTTTCTGTTACATTCACGACGTGGTTCAAATGAAGACACGTTATAAAGAAAAACATTTTTCCAGTTCAGAAGCATTATCAAGACGAGTCTACGGAGACGAGTATAAGAAAAAAAAAAGTCCAAAAAATTAATTCGAAAGCATGTAAGAAAGAGTCCATACTAATGTCCGCTGCTAGGGTCATAGGGTACGAACTTTTATTGTTCGTTCTCAAAGCTTACCCTGAAAATCTATTCACCCTATTAAAACTAAGCTGAATTTAGAATAAAATTGAATGCTGCACTGAAAAAGCAATCGGAGGAATGCTACCTTTAAACAGGAGATTCAGTCGTAGGCAATGTTTACTGTGTATGGCTTCCATTCTGCAAGTCCATTTTTGAGAAAAAATCCGCTCTAACTTCTATTCTTCAGCCAATTAGTAATTGAATATCTGTCGGAAATTTTAGAATATTGGACCCTCTCAGGAGGAATGGTATCCTTTATAAAAAAAAAGCATTTCGTTCGAAATATATGGCTAAAAAAGAATCGATGAAGACATTAATACATCCGGAATTTTTTTCTTTTGTTTCACCATGAATTTCCACCTGTTGTTTTGTAACATTTTATTTTTAGTAGTCGACTTTCAGATGATAAAACGTTGAAATTTCGAAATCGGTGCCTCTGAAATATAAGCTGATGAGGTCCTCTTTATAAACCGAGAGAAATGGTAACGTTTACTATCGTATGCTGAAAGCAACCTCGGATAGCCATGACCAATTCAATTGTGAACAAGGCTTAAGTGGGAAAAATTACCTAGCACTTCCCATCCATTTTACTTTTTTTTCAGTTTTAAAGGTATTTATATGAAGGAGAGATCCAGATTCACTTTTACCACTGGATTGTTCTGGAATCAAATGCAAGCTGCATGGCCGTCCCCGGCCGGCCCTTTTTCGCCACAGCGCTGATGCATAAACACAAATTTGTCTAATATTTCTGTTATACTACTATTCGTTTCGAGGCCATGAACATGGATCAAACCTTGCGGAATTCTCTGAGTGAGGTCTGCCTAAGTTCTCCATCTTTCACTGAAGATCCGACGTGCAGCCATAGAAATGAGTTTCCAACATCTTGCGTCTGATGGCACCATGTCCTCCTCGCTAGTAGCAGTTTACCGAGCTCTTCGTGAACATTTTGTTAACACTGGCTCTTCAATTCAAATCTGTGATACAAACAGAGGTCACTCCGAGTTCTTCTCAAGTTCATGTCGTAAATTTAGCAGGACTTATGGTTGGGATAATTCACTTCGAGAAAAAGAAAAAGTAAACATTTTAAAATACCCCGGCTGTGCGCTCTACTCTAGGCTTTCTGCGACCTCGGTTTCAAGTGAGATAAATGCAAATTCTCACTTTCGCGCTCCCTTGGTACAAGACACTTGATTGAAGGTATAACTTGCAAACTGTCATGATCAAGAGATTTCTTGTAGAGACATTCTCAAGTTTAAAAATTCTAGTTTTAGAAGCTAGAAGACTTACGTGAGCGCCGTGGTATTATTCGCCTCCAACTTCTTCTGTGACCGCCTAAACAAGGTGCTATTTCACCGCCTTTTTCCTCTCGGCTAAATCCCTGGACCTTGGAAAAATTGTCTTAACTTAAGAATAGGAAAAAGTCATCTAGAAATCGCACTCCTTCAGTGAGTAGAATTTTAGCAAATTCTGCGATCTATGAAGCCGTTAAAATGCAAGGTTTCCGAATTCACCCTGTCCTCCTCATTCATTATCATAATGTTCTAGGGGTCAGTAGTTACTTTTTGTCGACTGGTCCCTGGATAAGCGGCCTCAAAAAAGCTCTAAACTCCGTCAAAAAGCGAGGGAGTTCATTGAGATATGTTTGTCGCATGTCTGCTGATAAAAAAGCAGCTAAGATGCTAATTTTTTGGATCTTAACTGGAAAATGCGTGGGAGGCTAAAAAGCAGTCTGATCATATCTCGCTTTTTATTGGTTCCCGGTTGAAAGGAAAATGACTGCCAGTCGAACTTTATCTTGGGGTGTAAGTCGCCAAATATTGAACTGTCAGGCACACATATATGAATTTGACTGTTAAAAATAACTCAGTCGCTAATTGTAGCTTTTTATTATGCACAGGCAATCCTAGGAAAGCGTAGAAAAATCGGAATCCAATTATTGCATCATAATTCCCCACAAGGGGGTAGTGACATGCATTCATCAAGCCATCTAGGGTTCTTTTGCTCTAAAAAAGAACTAAGTTAGCTCGTCAGGTACGCCTATAATTCACTTGAAACTTTCCATGAAAAGGGCTAAAAATAAATGGCAGAAATGTATCGGCGATTAGCAAACTATTCGCCGTTAGCGGCCCACTAAAAACAAGTCATTATTTACACGAAACGGCTGAGGACTAATCCGAAAGTTATTTTTAGCTGGCTAAAATAGAACTGGCTGATTTTTATTGATAGAGGAGGAAAATATGAACCATTTGTCGAAGTCAGTATTGTCTTTTTCCTAACAGCTGCATTTTAAAAGGCAAATTTATACTTTAGAATTCCCATCACAATCTGCTTGAATTTTATTGCTCGATTTTAAAGTCTTACGCCTACGCAGGTCGCTAATTCGACAGCCAAAAGACTACATTATTCATAAAAATGGGAGCCCACTATAAATTGCGATCAAGGACTACAATATTTTTCTTCGTTCAAGGCAAGTCAACTTTCACATAAGATTGTACATACGAAACAATTTTCATTTCTCTAATTCTTAGTGCACAATATTTATTACTTTTGAAGAGTTATTTTCTCTCAAAGCGCTCTCAAATTTGTGGAAAATTCTCTGTCGGAGACATGCACCGACGACGGGAATTTTTCCCGCCGATTTCCGAGTAAAACACGGTGTCATAAAATTGCGCCCTAAAAATGACACGAAAAGGCTTGTCCAATACGACGCAGCAAAACATATTAGGTTTGGTGGAAATGGTCTTACATAACAACGATGAAATAGAATATTTCGCTCAATATAGGTCAATTTAAAAGTGCACTTATGAACATGAGGGGGCCAAAATGTGGGCGACATTAAGAAGTAAGGGATGCGAAGGAAATTTATATTTGAAAAGTGTCAGGTTTATATGAATTGTCAGGTTGGCAATATCAGTTGAGCTGAAAGATACACAGGAACTGGCCTCAAAATCCTAGTTTTATGCACTGGGCTTACACAAATTTCGTAGGGTGCTTTGGGAGAAAAAAATCGTTTAACCTACTTAATTTCACACAAAAAGAAAAATCGTGCAAAAAGCCATAAACAGTTTAAACAAGATCAAACATTTCACGCTTGGTTCAATGGACCATTCCGAGATGTAAAAAAGGTCACTCTTCCGGTTGTACTTTTCTCGATCTTGCTTTTCTGTGCAATTTTCTATTTTTACATGCACTTAACAATTCTTTCAAAAATTTCAAATGCATTTTAATTTCGCACAATATTTACAATTGCATAATAAACAAGACGGCACTGTACAAATTACAGTAAACATGCATAGACCTAATCAACAACTGTAGCAATACCACAGAAGAGTGTGTCCTCTTCCGGTTCCAGATATAAATCATAGACAAAAGTAAAATCGTTACACACCAAGCCAAGTGAAGTAAGTGTGGGAACACCTCAAAATTCGGGGATTTGAGAACAGATGCCCATTTAAACGAAAACACTTCCAAAGATCGCCGGAATATACGGCTGCGGCTGCTTCGTGCGAGACTTCTCGTTTATTCTTTGCGGGTGCATAAAATAAATTTTTTAGTCGGGCCAAAAAGTCAAAGTGGGAATGGATGCGGAAAGGAACCTTTTGAACGGGCGATCCTTAAAGAGGAATACTGACCATTCTAGGGGGAGGGGGTGGACTGTTCATGTAAAGATGTCCCTGAAGCCGAAGAGGACACTAGAAAAATAGCACTTTCCTTACACAAAAATTAAGCAATAGAGCACGTTTTCCGTGTTTCCATAGCCTCATCTAAACACGAGGCTTGGGAAGTTGGGAGAATTCGAGACAGTTATGCAAACCCGAGACGCATTCGAGGGTTTGCATAACTGTCGAGGAATTCATCAAACTCTCCCGAGTGTTTAGATGAGGCTATGGAAACACGGAAAACGTCCTCTATTGCTTTTATAAAATATTTGTCAATGATAATTCAACAAATGAAGGAAAAATGCTGGTTTTTTACTTCTTGATTGAAACAGATTTTCTTAACACACGCTCATATTTCCTACCAACCAATCAAAACGCGCCTTTGACAGCATATAACCAATCAAAATTCATGTGATGTCACGGCCGTGTTTCCATACTCTCGTCTAAACACATGAGAGTGCGCGTACTATCCTAATCATTTTATAAAGAGCCTTTGACTGCAGGGATCCATACAAGGCCTGGTTTTCACTATCAACGCAAGCATAAGCACAAGAAGCATACGCAAACTCGGTAGCTTGTTGTTTATTAGAGCCTTTTGTTGGAACAATAGACACTAATTAACAACAAGTAAATGCGCCTGCGTGAGTTGCTCGAGCTTATGCTTGCGTCGCTAGTGAAAACCAGGCCTAAGCGGTGATGTTATTAGGCTCGATTTCCAGCCATTTTGGGAGTACGGTTGACATCTTCCTCCCAATGAACGGCTGAATCGCTGGTCCGCGTCGTTTTTCCATGACGTAGCACCCGTCGCAATTGTATTTTGTATTCAGCCAATTGTATCTTGTACTTGGCAGGCAGGCGACTTTCTGATTGGTGGAAAATACAATTGGCTGCACTAGTGATCCAGCCGTGGTGTGCGCGGAGGAACGCGGGCTCACAAATGGATGGAAAGGGTGGGGTTTATGACCGTGATCAGTTATGGTTTATAGTCTTGTTTCTCGTGCGGCACGCCTTACAGTTCATTTCCTCAGTTTGCCATCATCAGTCTGCCGGAAAAAACAACACGAAAAAGAATCAAACTTAAGATAAACATACGACAGTGAATGCATATGTTTACTTACCTTCTGTTCGTGCGAGTTCATTTATGGGATACCTCTACATGTTGTGCAACGTGGAACGACAAATGTGACGAACGCAAATGAATACCGTAAAACCAATTGGCTTTTGCTTACAAACTGTTGTCTTCTTCACGAAGCATTTTACAAATACACCAAAGCCAACGAGCTATCTATTCAGTCGGCGAGGACGTTTGAGGCCTTAATACAAAGCAGCAGTTCCCCGGGTTCGTGAGAAAATCTCTGTGGCAACAAAATCTTAACTTTGCGGTATCTAAATCTATCGCAATTGTTCCACCTCCGGCTCTCGTTGAACAACAAACAGCGGCCTTTCATTCGTCGCTTCACGTAAATTTCTTTGTTGTTTCACTGTCTTGTAAAAGGTCCGGCGTTTATTTATATCTGGAATTCCCTGAAGGGAAGGCACCTAGCTTTTTCTTCATTCAAGCGTCACATTTAGAGCCAAACAAAGGCAAAAATGAATTGTTTGTGATCTGTTTGCCCGCACGTGTGTGTTTTTTTGACAATTATTAGATCCGCGCATTTCAGTGTTCTGTAAGTGCGTTTGGTGATCATTGGATTTTACGACGCCATTTTCCCGTGGATCAGTCCACGCTTTAGTGAACTGCTGTGATCACCTGCATTTCCAGAACTATAAATACCAGTTAATCCAAATTTAAGTCAACTTGTTTTTGTCGCTTCCTGTAGCTCGTTCGATGGTTATGTCATTCGCTCAGAGCCCACGCACTATCACATTTCAGCCGCCTCCAGCTCTTTTTTATCACCTATTACTTCAGTCTGGATACGTTTGCTCGTCTTTCTTTTTGTCGAGATTACAAAACACTTTTGACATGGACATGAACGCCACAATACATTACAACAGGAGCATTGCACTCGACCGTGCATTTTTCATTTTGATACATTTCCTTGGGTTCTTGCCATGGCAACGACGTGAATTGACCAAGTTTAAGACGGATGTAGCAGACGATAGATTTTCCAATCTTTACCTAAAATCGAGTCCAAAAATCCACACCATTCATACCAATTTTATTCCTTGAAAGTAAGAACCGTGACATACAGCCAAATTTACTATGCAGAACGACCGATTACCTGAGTTTAAAACTCTTATATTTTTGGATGTAATTCGTCCTCGTGCCTAAGTTCCCGGTAATATTTTAACTTGAGTAACTTTGTATTCTTCGTTTTCACAACACGACGTCAACGTGGCCCTGTTCTCAGACAAGCTTCCATGTGGAAACGGCATTGCTTTCAATTAATAGAAGCTTCCACGTGCTTCATATTAGAAGGTGGACCAACGAATTGGTTTAATCGTTACAGGGAAATTAACGGTCCTTCATAATAATTTATTTAAATCTGTTCTTCCCGTTCTTCCTTGCATTTTTGCGGGATACGGCGATATCATGATATCTATACGACGCCATCAAACTTGTGCTACGCTTTTCAGAAGAAGTGGAAGAGAGTTGTCACATTGATCACAAACCAGTTTTATGAATCTATCATGTTTTCACGAGCGGTGTTTCAGGTCGCTTAACGAGTGACAGCCGAAAATTCCGTGAAAACAGTTCCTTTCCCAACTCGCTTGAGGTTAGCGAGTCGGCAAATTTTATTAGAATGCTCATTAAATTTAAGCCACCAAACCAGGTAGCTTAAGCGAATTGGCAATTACTTTCGGGCGATGATGAGGAGTCGCTTGCCGTTATTCAAATCGGAAATACAGTTTCATTATTTCTATTATTGTATCGGCACGTGCTCTCTCCTCATTTAATCTTACCCGTGAAAACACTAGGTATCATTTTTAAGTTGCTTAACGAGTCTGCAAACAAACCACTTTCAGGAATGTTAAGCGAGACAACGGCTGTCGTGAAAACTTATGTATATTTAATCAGCTTAAAAGCTATTAGATGCCGTTCAATTGAGCCCAAAACTCTTCAATTCTCCCGTGGAATGATTAGGAGCTACCAGCGACAGTTTTAAGAGGTTGATCCTTTGCAAGATTAAAGTTCAAGAGAAAGAGTATTTCAAGGAAGACTCTGCTTTCAAGTTGTACGCTGATCACTCCCCCGCAACTGTTGGTCATGATTAGAATGATTAGAATGATTAGAAACAGTTAATTCGCTCAATTTTTCAGAAAAAGTCCTTGGCATTGTGTTAAGCGTACGAAAAAAGTTATTTTCACTTATGCTGATGAAGGTGGCTTTACCTACCCAAAGAATGATACATCTCACTGTCTTTATACTTTGTGTGATTTTACTCGCAAATTGAGGAATGTTTTTTGTTGTTTAAGATATCCAAGGCCGTCCAATCATAATTTTCACCACGCATAAAACTAGTCAAAGTAACTGACTGAAGAAAATTCGCTAAAGTCGGCGGCGTTTCAGTTTTCAATACGTTAAAGAGCTGTATAGAACGATGCCCTTCCTTCATGAGTAAAATCGATATTTTTAGTTAAGGGTTACAGGAGCAAATTCATGACCTTTCGTGTTCTATACGGTAAGAAATACGGGTCAAATTTGCAACATTCCCTAACCAAAATTTGAGATTTTCAAAATAGCTTAATTCTGGCAATCCCTACTTAGATTCCAAGACTCTAGTAATGTAACTCAATTTTTCAAGATATTTTGAGGGAATCGCCATTTTCCGATACCTTATTGTTTTACTGATCAACACAGTTCAATCCGGGCCCGACACAACCCTAGACAACCATCCCCCCGAGTTACCGTGTGCGAATTTTTTTTTTCCACTCATTTGCTTTAAAAATTCTATCAACCGTTTACATGAGGAGGGAGAGACAACTCGGGAGGGCGGGACAACTCGGGGAGGCGAGTTGTCTCGTCTCGGCAGGCAGGGTAACCCTGGCAGGCGAGAAAACTTTTTCGCATGTAAACAGTTTGGCTCGACCACCCGAGAAGAGATAGCAAAATCTTAAATGCGCACGTATAAAATAAAAAGCAAAGAAGCAACAATTTGGGGGTTATTGCTTTCGAAAGAAAACTCTCGATTCAAAAACAGCCTTTTATTTAAACTATGTCTTACAACTCCGTTAGGATTGTCAGTCCATTTTCTGAATATGAAAACGCAACTATACTCAATGAAAACGAACCAGAAAGAAAGAAGGGCAAATGACGATACGTATTTTTTGAAGATGCGTCTTAAAATATATGCATAATTAACTATGGTCAACTTTGTCTCGGTTACGTAATTCTCATATAGACATTCGGTAAAGTTGTCTCGGGAAGGAGGGCTGTCTCGGCTAATCGAGACCATATAAAGAGGCCCTTTCTGTATAAACTTTGACAGGCTGTACGAGCGAAACTGCCTTAAAACACGATCATTTCTCGCCGGAATTCTCAAGAATACCCTTAATTCTTCTCCCATATCGTTGAAAGAATGAAGAACGATGATCGGTAGACCTTAATTAACATGCAAAAATTGATCAGTTTGGGCAAAGGTTGGAAGGCTCGGTTGAATTTACATGCAGCGCAACCTATATTCTTGGAAATTGAAAACAGTGCATGGGTCTAAGATTCAAATCTGCGCTGCGGGTGTAATTTAGCCTTTAAATCTTAGTAACTTTGTCACCTGTAAGCGATTGTCGAGAGAATATAGATCCTCATTTATGCTGCATTAACGTCGTTCCAATGTTTTCTCAATTGGCAAGCGGTGAAACATTTCCTTGGTAAACGCTTCGTCCACGGTGCGAGATCTATGCGACATGGATAAGCTACGCCCAATTAAGGTAATTTGGCACTGAAAGTATTTTTCTGCTGCCATGAGACTCTCTACCGCATTAAAGATGCTTGTTTTGCGGGGTTAAGCTGGTTCCGTCACAGTTAAGACTGAAAGCGTGGGAGTAGAAAAGTTGTTTTGTCTTTTGCACCGCAACTGTCATGATTGTCAATGCATCTTCTTAAAATACATCTGCGGCCGGGGGAATTGCTTGTGCTAATTACACCTTGGAAAAATGAGTCTTTTTCCGCTGATATTGGGTAATCGTGTCCCACGCAAAAACAAAAAGTGTGTATGCTCTGACAGACTGCCGCTTTTATAACACTGAATTTTCGACGCACCGTGAAGATATATAAAATATTTCAACAACTTTTTGAGGGCTTTTAAAACTGAAGCTTTTTCCTTCGTTCCTTTTCAGTTTCTCAGTTTTTACCGTCCGCGGCCTTCAATCTAATCGTCCCGTGCGAGAGAATCTAGATCTTTCAGTTCAAAGTTCCAATAAAAAAATCATAAACCTTTCTCCATTTTTCAGAGCATGTTGAGAATTTTAAATTAATGACTGTGGCAATACAACCACCACGCATTTCGAAAAACAGCTTTAAATTTACTGGGCTTCGGATTCTTTCTTCATATTCGTTGCTATAATTATCAATGAAACAGAGCTTGAATTGCCAATACCAAAAACTCAATTTTTTTTTTCGTGTCACTGACAAAAGATTCTACAATCGAGATTTCACCTTAAGTACAACGGGCATCGAAACGTGATCTGAATATTGCAAGAACTGATTACCGCTTCTCTCTTTACATATCTTTGAAAGGAAACAAGAGACTAGATCAGGGAACTCTATTTGCATCTTATTATAGCCGACACACGAATATTTGAACAAGTGAAATTAAATAACAACCTTTGAACTTGAAAAAGGCGAAGTTGACATTTCAGAGGTGAAGAAAGGATACTTGTTTAGAGCAGCAGAGAGAATCGACAACAAAATTTGAAAACGAGATATTTTGTACAATGATTCTTATTCCCTTCTCTAACCAATTTAATTTCTGCGCCCGTCTTTTTCCTCAGACCAAAAAAATCGACAAGATGCAGTCAGCTACCAAGGCTCATGACATCTAAGAAGATTCCAGAAACTGCGTTGGTCAATAAAATTGAGACTTAATAAATGATAAACTCGAACATTTGGCTTTCGCGTGAAACTTTATGGCCTGGCCTGTTATATTTGTTCTTTGAAACCGCGTCATCTGCTGAGGATTTGTCAATTTGTAAATCTATTATTGAAGACTGCGTTAGAGATATTGACTTGTGGATGCTAGCAAACAAAGTGAAACTGTAGATTGGCAAGACAGAAATTGTAGTATTTTCGTCCTCCTATATTGCTCACGTCCTAGCTGCTTTGAACAACCTTGTCATTGCTTCTAAAACTGTTGACTGTTCAACTACTGCTAAGAATATTGGGGTTATTTTCAACAATTCTCTGTCAATGCTTCCGCATGTTACAGTTGTATGCAAGTCTTCGTTCTTTCGCCTTCGAAATATTTTTCAAGATTCGCAAGTTTCATTCTTATGATACATGCAAAATTCTAATTCATGCCTTCGTTACGTCAAGGATCGACTATTGCAATTCGCTGCTCTATGGTGAGCCAAAATGTATTTTACAACGTCTGCAGTGTTCATAAGGTAATTTCTTCGTATTGCATTGCGCATCCCTACTGCGCAAGATTTTCGCGTCATTAGAGCGCGCACATGAGAACGTGCGCATACAAAACGTAAGAGATTTCGCTCAAACTAAACCCGATAGCGACATAAATACTTCTTTTCTCTCAAACGAGCACGGTGACCCCCGATTTTTTTTTTCAGTTATTTTCGAAGAACAGTCTAATAAAGAACATATTTGAAGAAGAAAAAAAGTTTGATAGTAGAACATGAATTTTTTTTGGAAAACAGTTCCGTACTGGGTGTATTTTACCCAAGACTCGGAACTGTCTCAAAAAGTACACTATTCCCACAACCAGGGAATCAAAGTCGGCGTAAATGGAGCATTACTGCTTATGTAAATAAAAGAAGCTTTATTTTCAAAATAAAATTTTGTGTCTTTGAAGTAACCAAGACTTAATTCTGCATGAAGGTGATTCGAATTTTTAACGCGAAAACAGTAAAAATACTCCATTTTAAAAGCCTGCTGACGCATAAACAAGGACGGTGACCCCATTTCTTTATTGCATTTTTGTAATGTTCATATCATGAATGTTAATTATGCCAAGTTTCCAAAAACGTTTGATAGTAGAACAATTTCAAGGGAATTACCTTAATAGTGCTACAAGGGTCATCCATCTTAGCAGTAGATATGAACATGTCACTCCTTTGCTTATTCATAGGATCATGATCACTTTTAAAATTGCTGTCATTACATTCAAGGCTCTTCGTGGTTCTGCACCTGACTATATCTCTGAACTCATAAAGCCTTATACACCTAGTAGAACCTTATGATCTTGATTTAATCTTAAGACCTATGGTGGCCGGATGGCTGTTCCTTCTGTTTGGAATACCCTTCCGTTGGAACTCAGATCTTGTAGTTTCCTTTCTTCTTTAAAATCAAAGTTGAATACTTTGAATAAGTTTCTTATGATGTAGTTTTATAGCTTTTATCTAGTTTTATTATTATTATTATTATTATTATTATTATTATTATTATTATTATTAAAATACAATAAAAACGTTCTCTGGCTAAAAGTTTAAAAAGGAACATAAGCTTTCGGCTGTCGATCTACAGCCTTCCACGGATAAAACACGAAATGTAAATTAATGAAATTACTGCAAAAAAGGCGAGATAAAAATAATAAGAAGAGCCGTGAGTAAAAGTATGAAAAAAGGCGGCTATTGTTTAAAAAGAATGCTATACTGATTAGGAATCGGCTTAGAATTATTGTCAGCATGCTTGGTAGCAAAGGTTTGCCAAGCCTCCAAAGTTTTTCTAATATGAAAAGAGCCTTTGTCGATAATGATCAAAATCAATGCGATGACCGAATGACCATGCATGTTTCGCAATGTTTGACCCATTAGCACATGTTTTTACACTCCTAATATGTTCTTTCTTGCTGGTTTCAAAGCAACGGCTGGTTTCACCTAC
>NC_090892.1:8816781-8826781 GCF_036669925.1 Montipora capricornis
ATTTCAAAAAGACACCTCTTTATTTTAACTGTAATTTTCCTATTTAATGGTCCACCATTACTAACATTATGTTCTTGAGGGAGCTGGATCGAGGAGAAAATGACGTCAAAGGCTCACTAGTTTAAGAATGCAATACGTGTCTACGCCGCAAAATTAATATGCAGCACGGGGGTTTTGGGCTTTCAGACTTTTGAACTCACGCTTTGCATATATAATAAGCTGCGTTCACTTGCTGAAATTTTAAGCTAGTGAGCCTCTGACGTCACTTTTTCCTGGATCCAACCCTCTGAGGTCCAATCGGCCAGTTTTGAACGTGAGTAATGGGGGACCGTGAAATCCAAAACTTATACTCAAAGTAAATGGCCTTTGGATAAAAATCAAAGCTCAAAATTTTGCCAGTCAGGTGTTAAGCAAACACACTTTCAAAATCTGAAGGAAAAAAGGAAGTGGTTTTTTTGATCACAGGGGCACTTTAAATATTTTCTAAGGTATCAATTCACCATTACTTACCAAGGTCCCAGCTCTTGGAATGAAATTCCCCTTATGCCCCAAAATAGCCTGACAGTTAGAAACTAATCTTTAAAAGAAGTCTGAAAACACACTTTTTAAGGTCTTGGTAAAGGTAAAATTAATTTGGGCGTCTCGCTCAAATTTGGTGGACTGTGAAGTAAATTTGCCCAAAAAAAAATTCTGAAAAATTAATTTTAAAACCACCGCTCTTTGTTTCCCGCAATGTGAAAAATGATTGACGTATCATGTCAATCACACGTGAAAGCATTGGGTGTCAATTGACAGCCTTCATGCGCAATCTGCTATCTTGGCATGTGTCCAAACGCTGATTGGCTCAGCATAATTGGCTTTTGAGTTGGGGGCAGAATTATTCAGCAGATGGTGAACTGCACACAAAATCTTCAAGCTTTATTTTCAAGGGGTTTATTTTGACACCAAAATTGCAACTTCTTGGACCTCCTGTCCCGACAGGTTTTAAGATATTGCTTCCATTTTTTTTTCTAATGGATGATTGTACTACCCCAAATACTGTGTGAGGAATTTGTTGTTTGTCTTTTCTGCCCAAATTAAGTATGAGATGAGAGTTTCGACTTTGGTGTGTGATGTTTCCTTCAACAAAAGGCGGTTATTTTTGCAATAAGTGACAGGAGACAGGAGACAGGAGCTTCTGCAGCAGACTCGGTCGTTTTGAGTTTGAGGCCTCAAAACTAAAACGCAATATTAAATACCAAAAATCTAAAAGTGTATTCAAATAATTCAATCGATTAGCTTTAACAAGATATATAGTTTGACCCTATACAAAAAATAGCGGCGCTACAATTTCGTTTTTCTGCTGACACCTCATTTTCCTTTACTGAGACCTTATAAAGTCTATGAAAGTACTTTTTTTTGGTTAGTGTTGTGTTTTCTTTCTTGTAAATTTTTTGTTTTATTTCGTATTGTGCTACTATCTCGATACTTAATCTTCTTTCATTTTCAATTGTAATTTGTTTTGTTTCCATTTAAGCAATAGAGGACGTTTTCTGTGTTTCCATAGCCTCATCTAAACACAAGGGGGAGTTGCGAGAATTCAAGACAGTTATGCAAACCTGAGCCGCAGTAGAGAGTTTGCTTAACTGTCGAGAATTCTCCCAACTCCCCCAAGTGTTTAGAATGAGGCTGTGGAAACAAAGAAAAGTGCTATTGCTTTTAGAAAATATTAATAATTTGACAAAATAATGAAGGAAAATGATGGTTTTTTTACTTCTTGATTAAAACAGATTTTCTTGATACACACTCATATTTCCTACCCCCAATTAAAACGCACGTCTGACAATACATAACCAATCAAAATTCATGTGATGTCACAGCCGTGTTTCCATACTCTCATCTAAACACAGCTATTGACCAATGAGAGTGCGCGTACATGTACATGTACTGTCCTACATGTAATTATTTTATGATAAAGGTAGGTAAAGTCTGCTACGAGCCTAGAAGGCCCATCAGGCCGGCACTTTTCATGTGTCTCCAGTTTCTGTAGTTAGTGTAGCGCACTAATGTAAACCATGAGGCCACCGGGCCTCCCAATTATTTTATAATTCTCATTATTAAGTACAAACTATTTCATAATGAGTTGCTGACCTAAGGCCATTTAAGCCCCTGTCTTTGGCTCTGCACCCACATGCAACTTTTATTATTCATTGCCTTGATTTTCACTCAAACCCTTGTAAAAGGCAATAGTGCCTGCCGCTTACATTGATTAACTCAGGCATCTACTTCAAAATTTGTTGAAACCCTTGTGTACATGTACATACAGTATATCAGATCTTAAGAAGCAAGAGTGTAAAGCAACTCTAATACCCTTCTCTCATGCTCTGCAAACTTCTCGTGGCAGTATTATATACAGTATTTTAACTTGATACAAGCATGCTAAAACACGAGCCAATGATTAATTTTGTGTTAACTGTGTGTTGTCTGAATAAAACTTACGGCTGCCGTACGAAGAGTGATTCAAGGCAAGCTTTGAACTTTTTCCTTTGCTGAGAACCTTGCTGCGATCTGAGAAAAGGATTATTCTTTTCCTTAAGTTGAACTCAAACTTTTTTTAGATTAATGATCTGCTCAGAGCTCAATTTTTATCTTTTAATCGATCTAGGCAAGTGATACGTAGTAACCAGTCTCTGTACATATAACTTTTCCACTCTTAAAGGGTTGCCCATTGACGAGTAAAATCGTCTGACATTAGACAGTCTAAATAACAATAATAATAATTATTGTTGTTGTCACGCTAATCGCCGTCACAAGTATGTCAGCAATGACGCAGCTCAACAAGGTCGACCCGAAAGCATACTATGGCGCCTCTGGCTGCCGCTATACGGTCCATGTGTACCTTGGAGCACAGTTTACAGCCAGCTGGAATCAGCTGTATGCTGGTTTTTGCCAAGGGGGGAAAACCGGAGGACTGGAGAAAAACCCTCGGAGCAGAGTAGAGAACCAACACAAACTCGACCCACTTGTGGCGTTGGGTCCGGGAACCAATAATTGAAACCTGGGCCACACTGGTGGGAGTTGAGTGCTTTCACCACTGCGTCATACCTGCTCCTCAGGTAATCTACAATCTACAAGTGGCCCTCACTTACAGGAGGCAAAGGCTTATGCAGACCTGGAATTTTTCTCAATGTAAAGGGCATCACCAAGATGTTCTAAATTAATCTTTTGGTCTGTTAACAGAATTTTTTTGCATCCCTGTACATATAGATTGTACATGTAACTTTCCTTGAGCTTGTTGATCAATCGAATGATTGAATACCAGATGTGCAAATGGGGTTTCAATAATCCTCAAATCAACTCTTTTAATTTTGATTAAAGTTTGGTTGTTTTTACAGAATGTGACCATACTTGATTGCCACCTTTGCCATGGTCCTCTTCGTTGCGTCAAATCAGACGGCAGTGCAGTGTACATGAATGGGGATAGGACGGCAACCCCTGTGAAAGGGACTAGTCAATGTGGTTGTGGATACAAACACTATTGGAATGGAAAGGAGTATAATAACATGCCTGAAAGGTCAGAGATCAAAAAGTCCTGACTTTGCCTTTGTACTGTGCATAGTGATCTAGATAGATGTAGTGGTAAAGGTGTGTACAGGGAATCTGAAAGAGAGATGTCGTATAGTAATGTTACATGTATTATTATAGCAGTTATGCAGTTTTCAAAGAACTTTGCTAGGTCAACTTAAAAAAAATTACATGTAACTTGGAGTGAAATATTAATTTTCTACAGTGTATGCCTACACTGTAAGGTTTGCTTAGTGCTTGAATAGCATTGAAGACAAACAACTCTGAAAATTCGTTATGTCAATAGTACCAACAGATTGTCAGTTCCATTGACTGCATGAAGAGATGTTTTTCTGTTATATTTAGTTTTCCAATCACCTTGGAATGGGGTGGTGAAACAGTGACAGAGACGGTGTATTGGTTCCAATATGAAGACGACCCAGCTCTCAATTCCAACGTATACGATGTTGCAGCCAAACTTGTACAGCGCCATTTTCCAGGGGAGTTTGGGAGTGAAAGGCTGGTGCAGAAAGTAGTAGACATCATTTTAAGGCAGACAGCAAGGAGAGAAGGAGAAAACAAAGGTGTGTCAGAACTGCAACATGTACAATAATGTACTTGCATGTACTGCTGTATTGCACATCTTAGCAATATCATATTTTTTGGCATATGAGCAAGTTACAACACTTGACTGTATTATAATTATATTAGATTAAAGGGGCAATCTTGCCATAATTACAGTGTTTTTCAGCTTTTAGTGTTCAAGCCTTATGGGTGAATCTGAATTGGTGACTGTCAGGAAACACCTTGTGCTGTATGCCTTGGGGAGTCAGTATTGTTTATCATTGGTGCCTCCCATGTTTATGACTTGATGTTGGCTGAGTTTTATTTCCTCGTTCGTAGTAAAATCTAGAAAGAGTACCTTTGAGTATGAGGGGGTTTATCTTCAAATCTCTTAGAATAGTACATGTATTGATGCTGAAAGGTGGTACTTTAATTTTTAAAAATCATTTCTAGGAGCACGTCCTGACTTTGTGTCACAGGGCACAAATGTAGAAAGTTCTGATCAAGAAGCAAATGTCAGTACTTTTACACCAAGCAAGATAATTCTGATGGGAGAAAAAAAGAAAACTCTTCACAAGGAGGAACTAACCATGAGTGAGAAAGAAAAAGTGTTAAAGGCCAAGACTGAGCATCATGCTGCTGTAATGCAGAAGAGGCGGAGTGGTGAAGGTGCAAAGAAAATGTTCAACAAAGAAGCTAAAGTGGCAAAACAACAGGTTTGTACAGTGTCTCCAATTTGGCATACATCTTATTCCAAAATGGCCTCTATTTGAGTGTTCTTATTGGTCCTTTGGGCTCGCTTTCAAACATAAAATTCAAACCTATTAGAATATTTATCCTCGAGTGAGGCCAGAGAGGCTAATTTGCAATCAAACAAAAGAATACTAAAATGGTGGCAACTTGTTAAACAAGTTAGAGCTGGTAATAACGTACTTCAGTCACAATGGTCAACATGACATCATAAAATAATAACATTATTATTCAGTTACAGACATTTCTTAAACAAGAGCTGCCTCATTTATTTGTCAACAAAATTAATATCAATTGACTTGTATCAGTGGCTCATTCCAAAATAGCACTTGTGGATTTTGGAGTCAGACTAAAACTGCTACCAGCTACTTCCTTTAACGCCAGCTGAGAGCCCTGCTTCAGTCATGTGTGCCAGGCTTAGAAGTTTGCGTGTTCAGTGATTCACACGGCAATGATTGTCTAAGTTAAGCCTGTGTCTTACATGTACCTCGTTGCTGGTAAAAACAAAATTGTTTTTTTTTTTCTTTAAGTGTATTTCCATCACATTTTTTTGAAGAAAACAAACTGAAGTATTTTTTCTTATTTGACAGGCTGTCATCAAGTCACAACAAAAAGATCCTCAAGCAAACCTTAGTAAAGGTGAAGATAACCAAGTGTCAGCACAACCAGTCGTGAAACGAACAGAGAAGAAAGTGCGGCTTTCAACATCAGATGGAAAACAGTGCATGTTAACACTATCTGTAGATACAACATTTAAACAGCTTCAAGAGCTGATCGAAAAGGAGCTTGGGATACCAACAGCACAGATACGAATCAGGTAAATTGAAGACCCAGTTGATTAGTGATTATTTGTTGCTTTCAGGGGGCACGGTTCCCAATGTAGTGATTGATGATTTGGAGTATAGGTCACACTTTTCTCCAGTTCATGTCTTGGAATACCCATAAAGTAGTACATAGACTGGGGGACACAATTCCCTTGGTCTGTGTCTCAAGGTGGGAGAGCTTTTAAGTCATCAATAATTATTTCCGGAAAAGAAGCGGTTTTTGTAAAACATTTGACGATAAAAAATTGTGATAAAACATTTCGAAAAAGCATATTAAAAATTTGTAGACGGCGTTTCGACAATTGGCTAACTTCATTATCAAGTCAAAAAAAGTGAAAGATAAAAAATGTTTAAATACTAAAAAGACAATAGGTGATGGAATGAACGACTGATTCCATTCGTGCAAAGCTCTTTTTTTAAGAACATTCCATCACCAATTGTCTTTTTAGTATTTAAACATTTTTTGAACTTGATAATGACGTTAGGCAAACGTCGAAACGTCGTCTACAAATTTTAATATGCTTTTACGAAATGTTTTATCACAATTTTTTATCATCAAATAATTATTTTCACAATCATTTTGGCTTTAGTTGTCTTGAAAACAGACTAAAAGAGCAGCTTTTTACAACACGCAGGAGACAGTTTCACAAAGTCATGGGGTTTTTGCGAAACAGGCCCCTGATGTGACTGATGCCATAAGATTATGGGACTATCCATGTTGTCCAAGTGTCATGGTTATAATTACATTGTAGAGCCATGCACACATGTTATACCAGTTAGGAAGGGGGGATGGGGGGGGGGGGGGGAGAGAGGACTGCAAATCAAATCATATCAGATGAAGGAAGATAATCAATTTTTTTTGTCTTTAATTAATATGACAGGCGAAAACCTTAACCCATTGACTCCTGGGAGTGTGACACTTAACAGATTTTACTCTGTCTGACGTCAGGGGCATCCTGGTGCCTCAGGAGTGAATAGGTTTAACTGCTCAAAAGTTATGTCCCCACCATTAATACTTAATGAAAGAGTCTAGAGAACCAACAAAATTCAAGCCAGCAATGACACCAAGTCAAACTGGGGACGTATTGGTAAAAGGCAAGCACTCTCGCCATTGCATTTCAGTGCTGTACCTCCTCCTCCTCCCTCAAAATTGATGGAAAATGCTACTTGTTCACTACCATCATTTTGCGCTAACTGTCTTTCGATTTAGGTATGGATTTCCACCCCGTGAGTTGCATCCTCCAAATGAGGGACTTGAAGAGGATCCACTTCCCCTGCAGCATGGTGACCGAATCATGGTGGAGCATTTAAAGCCACCTGTTCCTGAAGAGCAAACACCTGATGTTGTTATGTCAGAACTGAAGGCACAGGAAGGTGGAGTTAGTGATTCTCACGAGTCGTCAGCTCAAGATGAAGCAGAAAAGCAAAGACAAGGTTTGTATTCATGGACAGTATCTGTATGTTAATGTCCTAATACCAAAATGAGTCAAAACGAATAGTAAAAGGAAATTGAACAAACAATTACATTGTGTATACTGGACAGTTGTAGTTGGCTACTACATGGCCTCAAGGCCTGCGCATGAAAGGAAGACAAGACAGGTGGTCACCCATTCCAAGATGGAGCACAAGCTCTAAAATCACACAGCATTCCTGAAGAAAGAAACACAGTTAAAAATTAGATGTTCTGTAGCTTAGATGCAGGATACTATTAATAGGGTGACATTTGTACTAGAACACTGTTTTCAGGTTGTGTGCATCTGATCTGATTACTGGGGTTCTATATCTGTTTGCATGTGACGTCATGATGGCCATGTGTGATGGCAAGAACAATTTCCTGTCTCTCCGCTGGGTACTACTTTAAATTTTACCGTATTTCTGCCATCCAACATGGCCACCTTGTCATGTGGGTGGAAACCAAGAATAGGCCACTTTCAAAAATACCATAATATTCTTTGTCTGCCCTCCAAAATTTTGCGTAAGCATTGTTTTTATTTTCTCGTGGGACCATTTTAGGTCCCAAGAGAAACTGAAAACAAAGCTTATGCAAATTTTTTTAGGTCAATCAAAGAGTATTATGGTATTATTGAATGTCACCCTCATGAATTATTTACTTACTGATTGTTAGAGCGATTTTCAGTTGAGTGTCGAAAGTACAGCTGTAATTAGCTAATTCTTTGGTTTGCATTACTTCACTCAGTTATTGGTTCAAAGTTCTCGCGCCATTTTTTCAACTAATCAGAAGTGAAACACATTTTCCCGCGCTTTGTGTCGGGTACGTGTAATTGCTTCGAATTTTGATTGGTTTACTGGATTGTCTCCGTCCTTTTTGATTGGCCAAAGTAATTATTTTGGTTTTGGTTTTACGACACTCGATTGAAACTCGCTCTATACTAGAGAAATCAATGCATTTTGCTATTTTTATCTGTAGCCATGGCATCTGTCCTTTTTAATGCTCTCAGTGCTATTGGAGGTAGTGATATGTGGGAAGCAGCGCAGAACTGCTATGAAATGTTTGAAAGAGGGGGATTTTATTACAGCAAAGTCGTAAATGATCTCGGTCCTCTCCAGCCAAATCAGCATTTCACATTACCATTCTTTCCCAACAAGGTCAGTTTAAAATAAACGTACTTTATATACATGTATTTGAAGTGTGGGTTATGCACGAAAGGTAGAAGTGATTCTCGCACTTTTTTGGACAATTTTGGGAGTGAGACTTTACAGATTTTATTCGTCAAGTGGGGGAATCCTAGGGCGTTTGAGGTTTCAGTGGGTTAAGCAATAATTTGTGTCTTATAGACACCCGTGGCCCGTTTCTCGAAAGTCCCGAAACTTTACGGGCCCGAAAAGTCATTTGTGAAATGCCAACCGCTTGTTTTGGAAAGCCGATCTTTTAACATGTTTTCAAGGTAACAAAGAGAAAAATAACTGTGAAGTTTGACGAATTAAATCCTCTCTATTCTTGAGATACAAAGGGCATTGTGACACCCGAAAATGGCCCGTAAAGTTTCGGGACTTTATATACTGTACATGTATTGTACAACGTGAACAAGATGAAAAAATCTCAAGTACTTGCGATAACGCTGAGCTGTATTTTGGAGTGACGTTTTTGTTGATGTTGCCGGTGTCCTTGCTTTACAGAGGCTCTTGACCTTCCTCTCCCCTCCCCTCCCCACGATTTCCGGACATTCTAGCTTCATGCATTTCTTCGTGCATTTTTTGTTCTGTATCATTTCAATCTTTCCTTCCTTCAATGTTATGTCCATTAACCTCCACCAAAGAAGGCCGCAGCCTTTGAGTTTGTAGCGAGTTTATAGAAACCACGGTGGCTATGGCAACGAAAACGTCACATCAAAATTATTGTAAGTTTGAGCTATTCTAAGTATTTCATGATTATTCCATCTTGTTTATAGTGTTAATTATGATCGAAATGTCCTAAAACTGGATTGGTACAGACGCATTTGAAGTAAAGAGCGAGACTTAAAGATTCACAGTAGTTTGTCCACGTTGTCGTCAAAACCCTTAAATTTGGTCATTTCACGTCTAGTAGTTTTGACGAGTACGAGAGAGAATTGTTCAAAAATGCGTGCCGCACGTGCAGCACGATCATTTTGGTTCTTTTAACCAATAATATCACTGCTTTTTGGCGTTGTCGTTGCCGTAGCGTCGTCGTTTCTTGAACTCCCTGTTGTCTGTAATTTACCGTTGTGTCAGCCATTTCACAACATGTTGAAGCTAGCATTGAGATGCAAGTCTGTTTTATTTTTTTAGGTATTTGCTTACAATGCAGATAAGGATCGTCTGGATTTGTGTCTTGGCCAGAGGCACATTCAAGTTCAGCCACTAGACGATGAATCATTACGACTGGCTCACACCCGCCCCATGCAAACCTCGACGAGTGAAAGAGCCAGCAGTCTGTCGACAGAGGCCAGCTTCAGTGGTGCTATTGGACACAGGGATACCACTCACGCGCGTGTTGCATTTTCTGGAGAAGGTAGAACTCTGTCAAGTGCTTCATCTTCTCAAAGTGAGAGCGCAAAGGTGTGTACAATGTATTTGTAATGGCAGATTGGTTCAGTGGTGGTAATGCAAAAGCAATTATTCTAAAATTCATTTAAGTAGATAAGTAAAGGATATGGAACATATCTCTATAGATACAATAATACTAATCGAAAATGATCCAGGCGGCTTTTGACAGTTGTTAAGGCAAAGATGTTTCCCAACATGAATTTCGACTGTGTCAAAAGTTTAGCTGCTCCTTAGGAAAAAGTAGCCTAGGGAGCTGAAAGTTGTAATAGAAAAAATAGTTAGTAAAGGTCCCT
>NC_090892.1:8831781-8836781 GCF_036669925.1 Montipora capricornis
GAAAAGAAACTACTTTTTTGTCGCGGGTAGGTTTTTCGCTATTTGTATTCACACACGCGACGTTTCGTCATTGATAACTTGTTGTTATGGACAACTAAAGTTATCGATATCAAATGAATGAGCTGCCGGTCCCCAGGCCCCTTTCTTTTTCTCTACATTTGCAAAGACTTCTGGGATCGCCAGAAGATTCATCTACCCTCATTTACATTCATTTGCCTTAGTTAATATACCGTTATTCACGTTCATCTACCTTTATTCACGTTTATTTGCCTTCATATACCTTCGTTCACGTTCATTTACCTCCGTCTACTTTCATTCACGTTTATCTACCTTCATCTCGTGACCTTCATCTACCTTCATTTACCTTCATCTACCTTCATCTTCCTTCATTCACATTCATCTACCTTCAGTTACCTTCATATACCTTCATCCGCGTTCATCTACCTTCATTCACGTTCATCTACAGTTGTACCTTCATTTACCTTTATTCACATTCATCTACCTTCATCTATCTTCATTAACGTTTATTTACCTTCATCTAGCTTAGTCTACCTTCAATCGCAATCATCTACCTTCATACACCTTAATTAATATACCTTCATTCACGTTCATTGACCTTTATATACCTTCATTTACCTTCATTAACATTCATTTACCTAAAATATACCCTTATTCACGGTCATTTACATTCAGCTACCCACATCTTCCTTCATCCGCGTTCAATTATCTTAATTTACCTTTATTCACGTCCATTTACCTTCATCTATCTTGTCAGACAAGCTTAGTGAAATGGAATGTCCACGAAAAGAGCAAAGGAGGTAAAAGGGTGTCGAGTGCTCTGAAGTCTCTAAAACTTCGAAACACTCCCTATTCCACTTTTAAAAGTAAAAAAACACACGCAAAATGCTTTTTATTTTTTTCACGGTTAACTGGTTTTTTTTTTTTTGTCACTTCCACGCCTAACGGTCAACTTTTCTTGACGTGTCACGGCTACCGGTTAGCCCCATTGAGACCCTCTCCTAACAAAGCCAACAACAGCTTTATTCCACAAACCAATGCCTTATTCAATATCTAACCCTTAAAGACAAGATGGCATGCATCCTTCATATAAACCAAGTAAAACTTGGTGCAGCACCAACATGGCGGCTCCATACAAAACTCTGCAAAGTTGCGGAAAATGATTCGATAAATAACTCAGAAACGATGCACCGCACAGACCTGAGAATTGGAGAGGAGATTTCTAAATTTGTCTCCTACAACATTCCAAGTTTTTGGCATTTTTCATTCGTGTGAAAGACATGAAGGTGATGTTCCAGAATTTGTCATGAATGTTACAGGAACTTTTCGTAACGATAAGATGTTGCGGCAGATCACAGAGGCGGTCATGATTATTACTCCCCACTCTTTTTAGTGAATATACCTTTAAATATTATGTATTTAGTAGGTATCTGTATATGATATGTATTTTAGCTGTAAATGTAATGTCTCGAATATATTAGCTCCTTTAGTTATTCGGAAAAAGCTTATGACTGTATGTATGTTACCTTTAGCAGGGCGCATGCGCACACTTTGTAATCTGTGACTCCAGTGCTTACCATATGGCAGATAAAATGACTTTTCTCTTGAATATATAAGCCATGTAATTCTTACGCTATATTGACAAGGGCGGTTTGGAGCTGTGAGTAGCCGTGGGATTTGTCACATATGGTTTAGGGGCCGACATATCTCTCCCTCAATGCCGTACCGGGAGGCAAGGTCGGTAGCAGAAAGCAGCGAAGGGCCAACTGCGTCCAAAAGCGATCGCACGGGCCGAAATCCCGGGATGACTCGTTTGGTACGACGCTCCAGCGCCGGTGTCTGGAGGTACTGCGTTTTTCTCTCTTGTTCAAACATTCCGTCAGCGCATGCGCAAATGTTCTGGCTCTTCGATACCTAGCCTACCAAAAAAATTAACATGCTGTTTTTTTTATTATTATTATTATTTTTTTTAAATTAGCAATTGACATTTCAGTTGACTTTATAGGCATAAACACAACGTAAGAACCGTGCGTGGCTGGTCTTTTCTCAGACAGAGGCGAGAGATGGTTTCATGCAGACTGGGACGCCTAAAATGCTCTGTTGTAAACATGGCGGTTTACGAGTGAAGTTGCCTCTCTGGCCTTTCTGTGGACGAATTCCAGGACCTACTGGTACAATCTGGGCAAGTTTTGAAAGCTAAAACCTTCAATCGATGCGTTATTTTGCTGGTAGGACTGGGTGGCCCGACACTTATGAAAAAAACTATGAAATGAGAATCGGGAGTCTTCCCTTGTCATGGAATGGCAGAATTACCCAGAATTCTTTTTGGGCATGAGCGAGGCAACTTAAGAAGCACGAGACTTGCCCTCATCGAATGGCTGAAGCGCGGCCAGAGAAAATGATTTCTAGCCAGATACTCAGGAGTAGGCCTGGTGTGTGCTTTTAACTTAGAGTTTTTTCGGTTGCGCAATGTTAATAGTTAATAGTTGTGTTTATCTTGATAAACAGAGTTAACTCTAGCCTGTTCCAGGCTCCCAGATCGGTCGGGAAACTGCGCGCGAAAACGACGCTAGCTCCAATGCGTTTTTCGCCCGCAGTTTATCTGGGAGCGTGGAACAGGTTAAGTTTCTTGTTTGAAGGTCTCATCCTGCATGAAGGCAGACTGCAGAAGTCATGGGCGAAAAGGATGTGCAAGTAGGTGAAACAGAGGTAGAAGGATTTGGTAAAAATTTACTTTGTTGTGGTTACGATTTGGCCATGGGTGGAGATTTGGTGAGTGAGGAGACTTCCGTATGCGCTTTTACCAAAACTACCATTCACACATGAATGACATTTTGAACGTAGGCGACTTACAAAGCATTTCACATTGTCCACAGAGCCTATTCACTCTCTTGATTAACCGCTGTTTTTTAATTGAAACAAAACAATATTTGCTTTAAATTGCAGCCTCGGATTAAATTGTTGAAACACTGCGCGATACCTTGCCCTCCTACAATGTTGTTTTGGCAAATGGACTAAGAAACTCGCGTTCAAACAACATTGTGAGGGGAGAGTAAGCCACGAAAGGAAGGAATTTTGTCACAGACTGCAGCCTGCGCGCAGCCGGACATGTAACTCGAAACCTACAAAGTTTCATAACTACGATAGCCAAAGAGGGTCACAGTCCAGTTTCAATTTTTCACAGTCCAGATTTAATTTTGCACATTTGTGAGTCGTCTCCAGTTCTCTCACAGGTCACAGGTCATTGTTTTATCAATACAGAAAGTATCCTAAACATTCATAAAAGCTACTTTTTAACCCAAAAGCTTTTGTTTAGGCTTAATTAGGCCTAAGGTTAGCTTTTATGAATGTTTAGGATACTTTCTGTATTGGTAAAACAATGACCTGTGATCTGTGAGAGAACTCGTGACGACGCGCAAAATTAAAACCGGACTGTGAATGAAATTAAAACTGGACTCTGAAAAATTAAAAATGTACAATGAAAAATTAAAACTGGATTGTGACTCTCCTGGGCCATCGTACATAACCTAGATGTAGTCCTGGCGGTTTAGTCAGTCTGCGACGCAGACTCCCTTTAAACGAGAGATAACTTCCTTGAGGAGGACCTCCGTGGAGCCACATGCACACACCCTTAATCCGGGAACGATCCATTTACGTGCCATTGTGTTGGATCTTTCTCTTGGAATTTATTGACATATTTCAATTGTACATCATTGCATTTATTCTATTGAATAAAATACTAGGGAAGGAAATCAGCTTCCGCTTTGAAGCCGTATTCGTAAATATTTTACATCGATATTCTTTTTTGCGTGAGCAGTCACTTAAATTTAACACGAATTTATCTTATCTCTGGTGGTTTTCTTGAAAAAAAAAAAGTCTTCACTGTCTTAAAATACAATATAAACCCAATTTTAGGATGAATATGGAAAAATTAAAAGTGAGCCTATTAAAAATGAAAAAGACATGGATGAAAAATAGAACAAGAGAGAAAGAAAATGACGAACTTGGAAAATCCGACTCTTGCGGTCAAAGGGGTCTTTTCCCACGGTAAAGTGCAAAAGATCCCTACTTCCATAACAGAAAACAGAGTGATTAAAAACAAATGTCACGTTTTCAGCTTTAGTCTCGTATTATCATTAAGATTCCCCAAAGGCATCGTTAATCTTGGTCAAATGTCGGATGGCTAGATCTTCAGGAAGGTGAAAGTTGTACTCGTGTAAACGCTCCAAATGTTCTACCGCCTCGTCCATTCCTGTAAAAATCAATGCAATGTCAATTTATTTGCAAGGATCGTAGGTTCGAATCATTCTCTACCTGCATCGTAAACCATAACAAAAGCACTTTATCCAAGGCCATCCATCTTTAGAAGTTTGTTTAGTTGCAAGGGAAAAGCGCGAGTCTGAAGGGAGTGGGTTAAAATCCTGGATTTTTGGTTACTAACGTTCTGATTGGCCCACCTACTCAACCTCGGTTATCAACCATTAGTATAAACACACAGGTGATTATACAAAATCGCGCGCTCTCATTGGCTCGCTATCTCGGATTATCAGCCGATAATCACCTCGACGGACTAAATGGCTGCCAGTAGTCGTTTTGCACTGTAAGTGAGGATGATTTCGCGTTGAAATGTTTCTTTTCTCTTTTTTCAAATAATCACCCGTGTATTTATATTAAAACAATTATTCGCCTCAGGCTCAGTGATTATCGGTGAATATTCACCGATAATCACTTCGCCTTCGGCGAATTGTTAATTAGTAACCATTAGTGTACACTAAAACAGTGCACGGCGTTAAAACCCGAATATCCTTTGCTATTCACCAGCGCGCGGGATTTGAGCCTTTGCGCCAGAAAATATTGTAATTGTTGCAGGAATAAATGAGTTAAAATCAACTTTTGGTGCTATATTATCTCAATATTTTGGTATATACTAAAATATCTATTCACCTCAGTGTTGGTGGCTAGTGGTGTATATTTTTTTGACA
>NC_090892.1:8839281-8884281 GCF_036669925.1 Montipora capricornis
TGACATTTTTCTTTACGTATTGACTTTGGCCTTTGATTCTCAGAGATGTTGACAAAATTTTCCTTGTTGTGACGTGGCCCTAACCTTCTACAGGACCTTTTCACGGCTATAATAAATTGTGACGAAAATAAAGATTATTCTAGATCGAAAGTTGATTTTTGCGATTTGAAACGATGAATGAACAGTGAAGCGCACGCATCACCGGATGTAATGATCACTTCCGCTGCGCCAGCTTTGGCTTGTTGGCTTTATTTTTCTTGCTGGTGCCATATAATAAACAACTTAATAACCTAGATTGTTATGGGAAAATCTCAAACCTCGGCCTACCGTATTGACCTCGCTATCGCTCGGTCAATACGGCAAGGCCTCAGTTTGAGATTTTCCCGTAACGACCTCACTCTCGGTTATTAAGTAGTTAGTATTGTTTTTATGTAAAGATCCCCCCCCCCCCCCACCAACCCAAAAAAACGTATTGCATTATAGGATGGTGAAAATAGTCAATACTCGTTGACATGATTGGTATCGAGCGGCCAACCATAAAATGCTGTTCCATTCACCAAATGAAATTAACGAACTTTTTAACTGCAACTTCTGATCAAAAGGAAAGCACACAGTATGTACAACGAGAAAATAAATGAGCACGAAAATCACTTACTTCAAACCCGCGCAAACCAGAGATTTAAACTGCAAAATGAAAAGCAAAAGTTAAACCCTTTCATGACCAAGATCGAAATGTTCTTTCTCCTAACTAGTAACATGGATTTTCTTTCTTAGGTAGTCATGAGAATTTGGTGTTATATCAAAATCAAACCTTAAGCTGATAATAATCTTCATTCTCAATACCTGTCTGACTGACATTTCATTGAAATTGTGAGGAGAATTCACATACTGACCACTCCTGGTAGTCAAAAGGTCAGTTTTGTACATTGAACAACCCTCCAAAGGGTTACGATTACTTCAGAGTGATGGTCTTGAAGTTTTGAGCAATTAAGATATAAAAATCTCTGTTTTCTAAAAAAATGGAGAGATTAAGCATCTCGTTTACGCGAAACGGTGGGCTGCTGCTTGTCATAAAAGCATGAAAATTACGTCATTCTAACTCGTCTCTCTCTTTTGAAAAGTTACTTGTTACCTGCTGCTAACACACAAGAAATGAGCTCATATCAAACGAGTTTCTTCCATTTTTGGCAAAACGCAAAATTTTAGTCCGACTTTTACCGTTTGCCGTAAACTTGATGTTTTAATCTTTTTAATAACTTCCCTGAAAGTCGACTAAAAAATTACGACATGAACCGGCCACAAAGTGTTACCATAGCATCCATGCTCCGCCGGCAAGGCTCGTGCGTTGTTTTTATTCTGTGAAGAGTCCTCAGCAATGTCTATAAAACAAACAAAACAAATTACAAATCACACCAGTAGTAAAGATGCGGAGAAAACGCAATTCCAAACCTATAGCTACAATCAGTGAATAAAGTAGTTGGGACGCAATTACATGTTGGATGATGACAGCCTCAGCGTCTAATCTTTCACTTGATAAACTAAGCAAAGCTTCAAAATGGAAGCCCCACAATCAATGTTGAAATAGACTAGGAAATCTCTCTTCACGATTGGCAACATTATTCTTAGGGAGGAAAAAGAGGAATTATTGAAACAACTATAAAATATAACATAAAAAGGTTAGCGTCCCAACACCTTTTCAACTGATTGCAGGAGTACCGTATCTGCGATCATCAGTAAATGCCTTTAACGAAAATCAATGAAATCATCTTTGCACACAATAAACGAGCCACACTCCACGTAACCGTGTGAATACATGTAACCGGCGGTAATCGCGGGAAAATAGGTTCGACCAAGTCACTAATGGTTTCACCTTAGCTTCTGATTGGCTGAGTATATGACGTAAGATCACCAAGAGTGGAAATTATGCAAAACCATATCAATCGCGAAATTCCTTTCGACAACAAACTGAAAACTGCTCTAAAGCACCGAATAAAATAAAAATAAAATAAAATAATGAAATACAGCCTCGGAGTTTTCGAGGGAAAGTTTGCAACTGGTACGAAAATCTGCCGGCAAAATTTCAAGCAAAATATGCCATTTTCATGAACACTGCCGGCAACCAGAACAAGCCATTTTTCTGAAGAATTTAGCAAAGCCTACACCTCGTGCAAGGAAACAAGATGTCAGTGTCAAACGCAGAGAAATTAATTTGAACTTTACTTCCAGTGAAAGGGTTAGGAACAAAAACGCGACGAAATATCAACATTAATACCTGCTTCGCTGTAACAACATTGACACCATGCACCTCGATACCAAACGCCTCTGAAAGCCGCCTGGCGGGTGTAGCATTATATTCTTTCCCACGCTACAAAGAAAAACACAGCATTGTAAATGTTCCGATATCTTACATCTAATGCTATTCACTACTTGCACAAATCCCATATTACATCTCTTTTACCCCCAAAAATCTGCATAGGCATTGTTTTCGACTTCTCTTGGGACATTTTCACGTCCCAGGAGAAAATAGAGGGGGTAATAGAGGTGTATTATGGGATTGCAGTCACTTTCCGAGTTCATGTCTGCCTCCTCTTCAAATCGAGTCTATGTGCGACGTTTTGGTGATGGTAATTAGTTCTACTTTACATAGGAATGAACACTAATTTTCATAAGAGACTTCGCGCTTAGACTCGCTTTGAAAAGGAGGCAGACATGAACTCGGAAATGAACTATTGTACAGGTGGTTGGCAACCAATCTCTAGAGATAAATCTAAAAATGCTGCAAAGTACAATTGCTGGTGGGCGAACAAAAGGAGCTGATGAGAGATCTTTTGTTTTCGTCCACCAAAATGGCGGCAATGACGTAACGTGAAAATCACCGATGGAACCTACAATTAATTCTAAGAAGGTGAAACCTATAGATAATTTGCTAGCAGCAAATTAGTGGCTTAAGGAAGCCAAAGTTATTTTCAAAGCATAAATACCTTTTTCCACAATGTTTAACATTTTAAGACAACTCACAAAAAAATAAGGACCAAATTAAATGTTCGCCGAATTGTCCTAGTGAACGGTTTTCAGCAGAGAAAATGAATTAAGGTGCATTCTAAGAATACACTTCATTCTATGGTCCGACATATTTTAATCGGGTACATTCTCTTCGTTATTTTCACAGCAACAGACGCTACACACTCTGAATGATTCTACTTGGACTTGCATGAACGCAAAATTGCAATCCTTGGCGTGCAACTGACGTCATTGGCGGCCTCTTTTTTTTTTTCAGGTGTCGCAAAAACGCATCCAAAAATTATAGAAAATTTAATATTGTTGTTGTACACCATAACTCACCTTCATTTCATAATATTCATTGAACAATTCCCAAATGTGCATTCGTTTCGGCAAAGATGACCGCGTTGTGGGTACAATACAAGCCACAAGTGACCTAGAGGAAATGATTCGGTTGTCGCCTACACACTGAAACAGAATCAAACAGCACCATAGTAGCACGCAGTCAAACCTGAGGTCTCATTCGTACACAGCACTTTTTACTTTGTTAACATCGAGCTCGAAAATTTTGTTCAATATGGGCACTGAAGATAGAGCTCCGGTCGCGAAAAGCAAGCTTCTAAAGACCATCAAACTTCATAGATAAAATTGGACAACATCAACCGACAGTTGATTCCTAGTAAGGTTTCTAGAACCAATAAAAGGGAGTACTTCTCTTCAGGCTTGTTCGAGAGATTTAACGCCTGAATCGTCGCGCGACTACTTTCCATCATGGGATCGTATCTGAGGGTTTATGGATAAATATCAGCATTCATTCGTATTGAAGCCTCCCTTGAGAACATGAAGACAAAGGAAGCAAGACGAAGTCAAAAAACTTCGGCGCAAACCTTCAGTGTCATGTCCTAGCATGACATTGATAGTTTGGCTAACCAAACTTTATTTGGAAAGATATTGTTTATTTTGCTTCATTTAGCAAATACGTCGTCAGGCCACGGAGGCAAGCTTTCTTGAAAGAACTCACTTTGACAAGACCATGTTGAAAGAGAGCCTTAAGTGCCATTGCTAAATCCTTCCTCACTACATTGACCAACTCAGCATCCCTGGCGTAATCAAACTACACAGAAGAAAACAAAGAATATACCAGCAAGTTTGAATTTACACGTGACATGCCTATTTCCGAATAACACGAAATCCAAATCCATATCAGTTACTTTGGCTATTCACAAAAGACGCAGACAATCAAGTTAACCAGTCACAAAGCCAGTACAGGGAGCCGGAGCTAAACGCCGGAAACACGCGCAAGCAAGTCAACGATTCGTTTTGCTTTTGCCTCTGATTGGTTGAACGAATGGCGCAAGATTTTTCAACCAATCAACGCATTCGCATCAAGCGATGTAAGGAAAGAGATGCTATGCGAGCTACGATTGGCCAATTTAGCAGGCCGTATTTTACAGTGCGACCCGTCAAATTTACTAGTTTTTTTATGACATTCAGAGGTTGCTGAAGCCAAAATCAAACAAGTTTGTTATATCTTTGTCATATTGCAAATTACAGGCTTACGTTTGCAGTAAACGCGATGCCAGATCTCTCTACTAAGATTTCTGAACTATACTACAAAGAGATACATGATCAGCTAAAGTAGTTACCCTATCACTGCTCTCTGAAAGTGTGGTGTCAGCTGATGACACTGAACTCGTACGAATCCGTGGCCGCCTCTTCAGATCCGTGGGAGATCGAGGAGAGCTTGGACCGTACTCCTCGGTTTCACTAGGAGGCTCACGTGACTTGATATCAATTATTTTAAGAACGGCTTGTTGAAGCTGAGCCAAATGCTCACTGAAGAGCAAAACAACAAAAGAAAATTAAACCTGAGCAGAGGAGGTGTGGCCCTGTTCACGGGTAGCGGCAATCCTCTTCACTTATGCTGGGGCCTTGCAATGTTGTGATAGGCAAGCTCCCAATCAGAAGCGTTGTGGTCATTAGACCAAATCTGATTGGCCATTAATTGGCGGGACAGGTCTGTATTCCAAATTCAGATACATGTAACACCGTAAACTGATGGGCCAAGGCTAAGACTTCTCATTGTGGACTTTTGCCCTCACTCACAAGTTTCATTCTAGGGTAAGAGTCACGCATTTTACTGATAAAAAGAGTTGGAATAAACGCACGAGTCTTTTACAACGAAAGTTATATTAAAATCACATTTTCCTTGGGGTCGCCGTCTTCGTTACTTGAGTGCAAATGGAATAAATGTAATCTACCAAACGAAAGAGAGTTTCTTACAAGTATCCCGGCACAGCAACAGATGTAGCTTTCTGGACAATGTGATCTTGAAGCTGTTTTCCAGTGCAACCGAACTGACTGAAAACATAAAGCACAACACGAAATAGATAAGCAAATCAAAAAAGAGATGACAAAGCACGTGAATCAAAAGTCTCACCTTATTGCAAATAACTGTAAGATGGCAAGTGCCCGTTTGATGATTGCAACACTTGCATCGCGGATTTTCTGGGAAAGGAAAGGAGAACATAAAGCGTTAATTTTTAAAGATCTCTATGTTTTTTGCTTATTGGGGAAGTGCAAACAGCTGTAGGCGACAGTGCAACTCCGCGGCTATCTTCAAATAGTTGGGAAAGTAGGTCGTTTCGCCCGACCTGAAAACTGTTCGCCCGACACGTTACGACAGAAATAGTGCCAAGAAAATATAAAGTTTAACCATATACATATAAAAAAATTTGGTTTTATCAACGGAGTTGATAATGTAAATTGGCCACCGTACAGAGATTCTAAAAGCTCACGTTTCGAGCGTTAGCCCTTGGATTCGCTCTGACGAAGGGCTAACGCTCGAAACGTCAGTTTTTAGAATCTCTGTACGGTGGCCAATTTACATTATCAATTCCGTTGATAAAACCAAATTTTTGTATACTACTTCCCCACCGACGCAGCACCACAGTTTCTTTAGAAACTACCCCCTTCATTCATATACATATAAAGACCATCGTAATCTTTCCCTGAATTTACACTATTTCGATTGGAATACGTGACACATTTTGTGTTATATAATAAGCTCAATAACGCACGCATTTTGATTGGTTCTCACCTATGATCTACCGGAGGGCAGACGCATAGCCGACGTCATTATCAAACTTTCCATTCTTTATTATATAAAACAAATATATTCCATGCTGCCTGGCGTTAGTTCAGTAACAGATCACAAATGACGTCAAAATTTGGTAAGAACAAAAGAGTGGCAGCACACAAGTCGATAGCCGAGTGTGTTACTCGTGTTCCTACCACATTTCAAAGTCTTCTGTGCTCTCTTACTAGGGACTTTACGATCTACGACGCTGTCGTCAACGAGACGCAACGAAACAACAATATCATTGGTTAAACGAGGAAAAAGAATCGTGCTGCACGTGCGGCACGCGTTTTAACACATGTTCGTGCGGTACTCTGCACAACAACGACGTGAAATCACCAAATTTGAGGTTTTGACGACAACCCGAGAGCACAAACGTGAATCTACAATTCTATATTTTTACTCTGAAACCGCTCGTACCAATTTATTTTTAGGATACTTCGCCCATATTCTACGACGCGAAAAAGATGGCCTAACCGCGAGAAACTTACGATAGTGCAAAGTTGCATTTTCAGGTGGCGTTTTCGTTGACGACGCCTTCGTAGATCGTAAAGTCCCTACTTTAAGATCTACGACACCGACATCGACGAAAACGTCACTTAAAAATATAAATTTGTGATATGAACACACATATCAATAAGACTTGTAGTATTGCATTTTATCATTTGTATAATCTTCGTAGAATACGAAAATATTTATCACAAGAATCGGTGGAAGTTCTTATCCATACATTAATTTACAGTAGAATTGACTACTGTAATAGTCTATATCTAGGTTTACCTGATTATCAAATCCAAACAATTCAAAGAGTACAGAATGCCGCAGCTAGGCTTGTATATAATGCCGGTAAATATTGTCACATAACACCTTTACTGTTTAAACTTCATTGGCTGCCTATTCGTGAACGCATATTATTTAAGATTCTTTTAATTACGTATAAGGCTGTTCATGGGCATGCCCCTAATTATATCAAAGAGTTAATTAAATTTAAGAAGCCTGGAAAATACAACCTTAGGTCAAATAGTGACAATTTACTATTAGAAATAGAAAAATTGAAAACATATACTACTCTTGGAGACCGCGCATTTCAAGTCGCCGCTCCAAAACTATGGAATAACCTACCATTTAATATTAGAAGTTCATTATTTTTACCATATTTTTAGAATGCACTTATGCCGTTTCTTTTTAGAGAAGCATTTCCTTAAATATTTTAATTGCTTACACGACGTATACAATTCTTCTTTAGATATTAAGGCTAGTTTTTTATTTTTTATGCTATTCATATAATTTTAATTGTTATGAGTAATTAGTTATTAGTTATCATTAGTTACTAGTTATATTATAAAATTGTAATTAGGTTTTTAATGGATTTAGTTCCGCGCAGGTGAAAATGTAAATTGATACTTGCGCGTTATAAGTAAATAAATTATTATAATTATTATATCGTAAGCCTTTCGCGATTATTCTACCTTGTTCGCGTCGAATTATGTGAGCAAAGTATCCTAAAATAAATTGGTACGAGCGGGTTTCAGAGTAAAATTAGACAATGAAAGATTCACTTTTGTGCGCTCGCGTTGCCCCCAAAACCTCAAATTTGAGGACCGCACGAACATGTGTTAAAACGCGTGCCGCACGTGCAGCACGATTCTTTTCAGGGAGCTTACGCGCGCGCATTTTGGACACACGGACGACAACCGGAAGTGAGCTATTTTCCTTTTTAACTTGTCTTTACACCACCACATTTGCCAAGTATCTTTACTCCATTAGAGAAGATTCGAATAAAAATCTGGGAGACACCATTGTCCTGGCACACGAAATGTTCTCTTCCCGGTTGCCGTCCGCGTCTCAAAAACGCGCGTGCTTAAGCTCCCTATTGTTGTTTTGTGGCGTTGACGTTCACGACCGCGTGAAAAGACGCACCACAACAAGGAGTCTATTTGTTAAATTGATAACAGAACAAAGAACAAACAAAGTTTATCTAATATACATATACGGATAACGGGCTTTCAGTTCGGGGGAATAGGGCATCAAGAGAAAAAACCGCATTTCAAATTCGGGGCTACAGGCTACAAGATCAATTTCCGGTCCGAGCGTGATTTCAAACCTGGAGACTGTATCTGGAAAGTCCCGAAACTTTTCGGGCCCGAAAAGCCACTGACAAGGCTGCCGTCTGCTTGTTTTGATAGGTTGGTCTTTCGATATGTTTCCAAGATAACACAAAGCAAAACGATTGTGAAGTTTGGTGAAAAGGCCATTTCCGAGTTCATGTCTGTTTACTCTTCAAAGCGAGTCTAAAGGTGTGTTCGATTGACCGTATTCCGGAATCAACGTCGTTCCCAGGTTCTCTCATCCTAACGCCTGGGGCGAGCGAGGAGAGACCCTGGTAGGGTCTGGTCACGTGTCTCCCAGAATCTGGGAGATGAAAATTTATCCAATGAAGGGAGGGGCGGCTTAGTAAGAATTTTGTCCATACTGAGACTACGGGAGTGCGGAATGTGTTGTCACCAAAACTCCTCTCGAGAGAGACCCTGGGAACGAGGTTGTTCCAGAATAGAAATACTTAGAATAGAAGATAGAAATCCTTCGCTTTTACGAAGATTCACATTACAATGTCAAACACCTACTAAAACGATATTTTAAACATATATTTATTATCCTTGTTGCTTCAAAACGCCAGACATACCGTTTTAAATCATCACTCCACGTATTCTTATTCCGGAATAGAGTCAATCGAACGCACCTTAAGTGCGAAGTTTTTCTTACGAAAATTAGTTTTCAATCATACTTGTAAATTAGAACTAATTACCATCACAAAACTTCGTACTTCGACTCGTCTTGAAGAGGAGGCAGATTAGCACTCGGAAATGGCCTCTTAAAACTTCTCCGTTCTTAAGACACAGAAGGAATAGTGACACCCGAGAAAGGCCCTAAATGTTTCGGGACATTCATCTAATAAGCCACAGAGTCTGTTACTGTGCAAAAAAATGCAAAAAGAAGACCGGGCCCCAGTTGTTCAAACGATGGATAGCATTACCCACCGGTTAAATCACTATCCAGCGCATAAACACTGGCAAAACCAATTGAGTTATCCAGTGGATAGCGATTTATCCAGCGGATAGCGCTATCCATCGTTTGAACAACTGGGGCCAGGGGTTTAAAGCTGACTAAGGGTTGGATCATTAGGAAGTAGCGCTCTGTAAATTTTGTATTATTATTATTATGACAGTTTGAAACTTTTGAATGTCAATACCTTAAAGCTACCTGGGGCGTTAATCGTAACCCAGGAGCTCCTTAAAAACACCATGTTCAAGTCCTATTTACAAATATCTTTCTAAAAGTATTATCCACTTAAATCTATTAAACTATGTGAAAATATAAAAGAAGTGATTGCTAAAATTTTTAAAAAAATGAATAATAATAAAAAAATAATAATACTTTTTTTTTTTACAATAATATCCTTTGCTGAAATGAAATTCGTGTTATACTGCTCGTAAAGTTTATGTGATTACTTTAAAAGTGCGGGCAATATTAAGAGAGCTTGATAAGACCGATTTCTGCATCTTTAGCAGGACTCCTTTAGTTCTCACTCTTGACCCGAGTAAATTCCTCATTCCCTCCTCCATGTCTGTGGACCATCCACCTAGCACGTCAATAATGATGTTGTATTGTTGCACATCGTACCCAGGGTACTGTCGCTTTATCTCCCATCTTAGGGGGGCATACTTGGCTGTCTTCTCCTCTTCCTTACTTGTTCGGTTATCAATCCATGGACAGCTCATCTCTAGTGCTATCACCTTCTCCTGTTGGTGGTCGATAAAACGGGCATCGATTCTGTTTGCTCTCACCTCGGTGTGCTCAGCATAGAGCGGGACATCCCAGTAGGCTTGAAACTGGTCGTTTTCATATACCGGTTTGGGTTTTACTTGGGAGAACCATGGTGGGACTTTGTCAATAAGGTTTGCGTCCTTCAGGATCTCGAAGAACAGGATCTTCAAGGCGTTATTGTGCCTTTCCAAGTACTTGTTCTGGGCCAAGGTAGGACATCCAGCTAGAATATGCTGAACTGTTTCTGCTGATCTACTGCATAGCCTACATGCCACTTCAGTAGCTGGTCGGGCTCGCACCTTGTGACTGTAATATATTCGTGTTGGCAATAGTTGCTCGTAGAGCTCGATCACTCCTGCAACGGTGTTAGACGGACACAACGTCCAGTCCTTAAGCCAAGCAAAGCAGCCTGCTTTACTCAGACTTACATCCTCCCACCTACTTGTGTGTAGCTTTCCTTGCCACCTCTCTTCCCTCACAGCCTGCGTATTCTGCTTTTCTACAGTTTCCTTCAAGGCAACTTTGATCTTCTTGTCTGTGATTGTTACTCCCCCCTGGGTGATGCAGGGTGACGGGTGCTTAAGGTCCAGGCCAAGACCGAGCTCTGCTGCATACTTCATGCTCTCCTTTAAAAATGAATGGTGTCCCACCTCACCTGCTCTTTCTTCAAACTTTCTCACAACTGCAATGGTCGGGTCCAGATTCTTGTAGACTTTCAGAGCAGCCTTTATCTTGACGAGTTTGTATTCTTGCTCGACTGATTTCAGCCCGCGGCCCCCTTTTTCCCTCGGGAGGTACAGTAATGCTGTCGAGCCTAGGGGGTGTTTGCCGCCGCTCTCAACGAGGATTTAAATAATAATATTATTATTATTATTATTATTATTATTATTATATTATTATTATTATTATTATTATATAATAATAGGGTTTTGGATTTGCCATTGGCCTTTCGCTTTTTTTAAAAGATAGTTTTAGATTTTAGATACTTTTTGCTTCCAATTCTTACTTTTTAATATTTCTTGTAAAATTTTAGAAATGAAAATTGTTATTATTAGTTATTAATAAGACAGTTTTTTATTGTACATATTCAATTTTCAAGAACTACCCTTAATAGTTGATTTTTCTTGATGTAATCTATTTTCAGTTTTACTTGGCAAATAAAGATTATTATTATTATTGTTATTGTTGTTATTGTTATTATTATTATTATTATTATTATTATTATTATTATTATTATTGTCATGATTATTACTACTACTACTACCATTATTAGTAGTAGTAGTAGTATCAAATCGGAGACTGCGGAAACGGCCCAAACCCTTGACTAATGCTAACCATAAGCCTACTAATTGGGCCTAAAACGATGTTTAGGCTTAAGGCTAGCATTGGTAAAGGTTTCTGGTTTTTTACAAACTATATTTTACTATTAGTCGGTATTTTATTCTTGGCCTGCAGTCTGCACTTTAAAGGTTGCTGGCAGAAAACCTTTTTCTTGCCAGATGTCAAGAAAGTAACAAGGGCTCGCGCTGTTAGGGAAAACGCTTAGCAATAATGATCATTTTACCTTACTCCGCATCTGTTCAGAAGTTTCTGGAATGGGTGTCACATGGATGCAGCAGCCATTAGTCTCTTCACCAGACAATTCCTCTCTTAAACTGTAATCGCAGCTGTAATCCAACTCATTGATGCTGTCTGAAGAGTACTCGGATGATTTGTGCGAACCGCCCTTTCCCTAAACACCAGCAAATGGCAAGTTAGAGCTAAGAGCACCCTAAGCAAAGTGATCACTTCTACTGAAATGACACGCACTAAACTGCCTGGTACGTCATACAATCCATCATTTTTACCCTCGATCTATCTTTGTGAAGTTTTCTATGTCTCTTTGCATGGACAGGACAGGGACATGATTTAGCTCGTTCAGATCGCTCTTCAGCATCCTCAACTTCACCTGTAAAGTGGAAATACAAGTCACTAAAGACTACACAGAATTTCACTAAGGAGCTGTTTGACATCTTTCCAACACCACCACTGAAGCGAAAAATCTACAAATTCGCTTTTCTTACATCTCACAGACAGTACTAGCCTTCCACAATAATTCTTATGTTTACCTGTTTCTATTAAATCAAGTTTGCACACAGCAACTATGTACAACAAATTTTGAAATCACAAACAATACGCCAATTGCATGATGACGCCATTTGACTACAAGTACCAGAATCCTTCAGGTTTTGCTTGTCACATGCTAATTAGAGCTATTGTTATTTTTACAACGCTGGGAATACAAAATCTAAATAAAAAAAAGAAAAACACTCTGAATTCTGGTAGTTGTAGTCAAATGACGCCATCGTGAAAGTTGCCTAATGTTCACCCAATAAAGGCTGTCAGTGACGATTGGTGGTATGCATTTGGGCAAAGATCTTACAATGTTTCAGATTCGACTGGAACAGTTCCCTTTGTTCTGCTTCTTAAGACCATGCCTGAGGTGAGACCTTTGTGCCCCCTGAGATTTTCTCCAATTTGCATTTTTTTCCCAAAGAGACTGTTCCTCATGAAGAAAATAAATAATAAATAACAATGATGATAATGATGATGATAAAATCAAGGAGAAGGATACACTGTATGACAGAGATTTAGCTTTGTAGTTGGTGCAAACGACAAACTTATCAGGCTGAAATTAGCCTTCATCTACATCTACATGTTCCAGCACTCAGCAAAGTCCTTTTGACTAATGGATGATTCTGCTTAGGTGGCCTCATACACCAGAAGCCTCTTTAACGACATCACACCAAACCTGCCACATCTGCCGGAGAAAACTCAGGACAACCATAACACCAGGGACTCCATCCCCTACTCTTCTTCAACATTGTGTGGGTTCTTTAACATACCACAGGGAACTTATGAACATGGAAGATAATTATTTGTGAGACAGGGCCTAAGGTTTATAGTCCTTATCCAAGAAGACTTGGAAAGTCTAACCATTTGCAGATGAAAATACAAAGGCACCACTTTCTCCTGAGTTATTTTAATTAAGGTCCTGAGTGTTGATCCGGGCGGCATTCAAGCCCACACCCTCCCACATGACAGCCCAATGCTCAACCAACTGAGCCACCGGTGCGCAAACGACAACATGTGAAGCGCGCCTTTGCCAATATTCAAAGAGATTTGTTGGATTTTCTGTCCTATTGTCTACAGATATGGAGCAATTTCTCAAAAGAGAAAGTCAGAATAAGAGAATTTTCACGTTTTATGACAAGCAGTAGCCTACTACCTACTTGCTGCTTGCCATTTTACATAAAATGCTAAATCTCCCTTATAACTGAAAGGTCAAAATAAATATTTACTACTAAATACTGATTGGCTGAAAGAGGGTTCAGTAATACCCTGCTTTCAATACATTAAAATTAAGTCCTAAACAAAAGGCATCATCTCAAGGCTCTGGGGAATAAATATAAGGATTTGTATGGGTTTATTCCCCAGAGCCTTGAGATGATGCCTTTTGTTTAAGATTGACTTTTAATACATCCAAAGTGGGCTATTAATCCTTACATTTATTCCCCAGAGCCTCAAGATGATGCCTTCTGTTTAGGACTGAATTTTAATATATCAAAAGTGGGCTATTGCCCCAGGCACAATTACTTTCATTATTTTCATGTAAGTACATGTAAATATTTTTAGGGCCTGTTTACAAGGAGGTGGGGTAACCCACCTGTCCATATAAACTCTTATTTTTTCAGCCTCGAGTTTACATGATAGGTGAGCTAACCCGCCGAGATCGAGGCTGCTGCCCTGCCCAGACGGAGTTGCTTTTGTCACATATACGCTTGAAGGTGGGGTAACCCGCCAACCCGGGGTCAGTTCATGTAACACTATACTGCCTTTGGCAGAGACGTTGCAGGATTAAAAGTGATAATAAGAAGCCACAGCACTGAAAAGTTGAAGCAAGAGTAGCTAGTGAAACTAGAAAGAGTATTTTAACAGCCAAAAAGCATCCAAGGTTCACTCGCCATTTTGCCTGTTTAAGCACTTAGCGACCACGCAGTAGCCTGGGATGGTAAGATTGCATGTAAGTGCAAGCTATTTTTCGACCCCACTCACATGTACATGTGTACCCAGGTTACCCCACCTTCACGTAAACAGAGCCTTAGCAGGGCTGGTTTCATTGCTTTGGCATTGTTGTAAAACGATAAAATTTCATTCAGTTGATTTTTTACAGTTCATTGACACTAACTGAACACTGAGATAGACAGATAGATAGATAGATAGATAGATAGATAGATAGATAGATAGATAGATAGATAGATAGATAGATAGATAGATAAATCGTTTATTAAAAGAACAACTCGCAGTCGTGAGACTGAATTACGTGTACAATATAAAACATAAGATAATAAACTAATATACAATAATCTAAATATAAAAATATGCATAAAGCTAATAAACCATTCATTCATTCACAATACAAGGATAGATTAAGCTTCTTCCTTTTGGCAAGTTAATTCAGTATAGTATCTATCAGCATAGCTAAAAATGAAAGAATTTCTGGTACGATTGGTCTTAAGGTTTGGTAACTGAAAACACCTTTTCTTTCTCAACCTACTACTATAGGAGTTGGCCTTCGGTGGTAGTAAGTTCATTAACTTATGAGAGTTATTATTTACAATGCTATCAAAAAGTTTACTGCATAAACTGACATGGCTTCCTACAAAATTTTCGCCACAGTGTGCGACTCAGTCAATTTCTGCAACTTCTTAAAAATTGCGTGGATTTAATCCTTATGTTTATTTGGCCTAATGCGATCACCTACAGATGTACTTGTATACTAATGACAACAACCACCAAAATATAAGTGACGATAGTGAGTCACTGCCACATAGATGAGTGCAATGAAAACTTCTTTGGCTTCCTCAAAAAATACAATGTTGAACCAACCTTGTAAGAATGTGACAAATCTTTCCAAATCAGCGATTTGAGTGGTGAGTTGTTTAACAAGTTCCTCCTGTTGAGAAAGACCAGATGAACGCCTTAAATACAAAATTTACACAATCAGGAAATAGTTTCCAAAAAAGGTCACACATCAGTGATTGCTCCTCCGATAGATGCACCAGTTTTGAACCTTAGTTAATTAAATTTTATTGTTCTCAAAATTATGAGCTCAGTACGTTTTTGAGTTCAATTGCATCGTTGGAAAAACACATGTATGAATAAACTTTTTGGCACAAAATAGACATTTGTGATATAAACGTATACTAAGCGTCTTGTCTAGTTTGCATCAATGATCCACGAACAGCCTCAGTTGTATTAATTCTGGTCACCCAAGATACAATGTATACTGTAGATAGACAACTTCATTGGTGGCAATAAAGATCAGAAAAAGAAGCAATTTTTTAAAACATTTGACGATAAAAAACTGTGATAAAATATTTTTTTAAAACACATTAAAAGAAGTTTATTGCTCAGTGTAAATTTATGTACCTTTGTCTTCACAGGATGCATCAGCTGCCAGGAAAAAGATGAAATTATTTTTTAGTTAATTCAAAAAATATATATATGCAAACTTTTTAAATATGATGTTAAAATTACAAAATGGAATAAGGTCAAATATTAAGACTAAGTAACACTTAACTCTCCAGATTCAATACAAATGATACAAATAAACAGTACAGGTTGAAGATTCACATCTTTAGGGAGAAAGACCAGTTGGCTGTTTGCAAATGCAGCTATTTCCGGTAACTTAATTATGTCTAATGCCATTATGGGAATTTCCCGGCCCACAACTCTAGAAAGTCAGAACCACACTTGAGCCAGTTGTCCCAGAAGCCACCTTGCTAACCACTCTACAACCCTGCCAATACAGCGTGTACTGTAGGTGCATGTAGGGTGCATATCATACTCAGTGTGTTGATAGAACCACATCTTTCTAAGAATAGAGTTAACACAAAATCCTTACCTCCCCTATGGCATCATCAACATTTTTTCTCAGATCATCATTGCTGCACGTGGTGAAAAAAAGGAAAAGCATTACTTTATGTGAAGAAAAAGAATCTTTTCACGTTGCTTTTGAGATATAACGGTAGCTCAACACATCGAACAAAAAATATTTCTGGTCACCTGTTTAGTATCTTAAATACTGGTATAGCATGCATTTTGCTAACACACTCACTAACACTTAAAACCCTTTTGAGTCCTCCTTAAAGTGCAAATAGCCCTTATTATTTTGTTTTCATTTGAAAATAATCTCCCTATAGATCATATTCATAAATTATGACGATGATTAGCACAAAGACAAAAGAATAATTTCTTGGCCACCATTAATGAATACAGTCTTACTATTCCCCTGCTCAAATTGTCACAAAAAATTTTGCTGTAACGTTTTTACTTCATTTTTATTTTATTGGTGCTTCTTTCACCATTTACGAGCATTTGGAATAATGGGTTCTAGCTTTACATGATGTCATCAAAGAAGATCAATTTGTGAGGAAAACAAAGAGTTGTTGAGCAATACAGTGATCAATGGTGTACAGGTGTAGAAAGGCTTAATGTACTACTAAACCTTCTTTTCAACACGGAGAAATTTATTCAAGTGATTTTAAACAACTCACCTTAATTTCTCAATCCCATCCAGATTGAGACCCATTTTTGCTCTAAAAGATAGAGAGGGTATTAATTATAATAATATTAAAAAAATTTGGTTTATCAACGGAGTTGATAATGTAAATTGACCACCGTACAGAGATTCTAAAAGCTGACGTTTCGAGCGTTAGCCCTTCGTCAGAGCGAATCGAGGGATTATGGGTTACGTGTAGTTTTTATAGTAGAGTAGGAGCTACGCTATTGGTGGTAACATGGCAACGTGAAAAGTAGGAATATATTAGTTAAATGAAAAGCGTTCGTTAATACCGTGAGGATTAAGGGTGCCGATTTGAAAGATGAATTTTTGTTCCAGATTCTTGCGGCTTTCCGTCGTACCTAGATGTAGGGAAAGACCGCAGGGCTATCTATTCATCTTTCAAATCGGCACCCTTAATCCTCACGGTATTAACGAACGCTTTTCATTTACCTAATATATTCCTACTTTTCACGTTGCCATGTTACCACCAATAGCGTAGCTCCTACTCTACTATAAAAACTACACGTAACCCATAATCCCTTGATTCGCTCTGACGAAGGGCTAACGCTCGAAACGTCAGCTTTTAGAATCTCTGTGCGGTGGTCAATTTACATTATCAACTCCGTTGATAAACCAAATTTTTGTATACTACTTCCCCACCGACGCAGCACCACAGTTTCTTTAGAAACTACCCCTTCATCTATTAATAATATTATCACATTATTCTCAGTGATAAAATTGAGGGTAATTTTTAAGACACCATAAAAAACAGTAGAATAGCCACACTAGGATGCGCTACACACTTTTTACTTTTTTGAATTTGAACATTTTCCACAGCATCTTTTAAATGAAAGCTTTGTAAGTCCGAAATGTTGACAGCTCGCATTTGTGAGCAAGTTTGTTAGTTTATGTACTTCGCTTAGTAACCAGATATTCTGTTAGAGGAAAAAAAATTATGTGAACAAGCATTCTAGAATCTAGCCAAACTGGAGGTTTTGATTGTAAAAAGGAGGTCAATAATTTCTTTGACAAAGACACCATCAAAATGTTGTAAACAACAGAGAAACAGTGGGCCATAAATTTACCTAGTGAGTTCTCAAAGATTGTGAAGTTCTCGCTCACAGTGGATCAATCTCTGTGAAAGAAAGGTGACTCTAAATCACCAAGAAGACCTGATAATGAAACTAGTTTAACAGGCTTTCACCAACGGCTCCTTTAGGGGCCACAAAACACGCAAAAGTAGTGACAAGTTATCATGATGATAAATTCATGCAATATCTGTTGGCATTAAGTTAAAACAGACTTTATTTTTTTCAGCTATTTCTTGCAAGATGCATGTTCTCATAGATAAGCTGCAGCCCCAATTTTGGATAACACTTTAGGGTAAAAAGATGTGGCTTATCTACCGGTTTTTATGGTACTTACATTGTATCACATAAATAAGTAAAGAAGTCAACCAAAGTACTACTGTCCGTATTGCAGACATTTTCATATTGTAACAGTTGCACTGATATTATATTTTTTTGAGCTACATTGTAATTAACACATTATTCAAAGACCAACATCAATTAAAAGTGGATTTTCATGTTTACAAAACAATTTTCAAAAAAAAAAAAAAGGATGAGGTAGGAAGTGTTGGCGCTCATTCATGGCTGCTGTGGTAAAACAGAGTTCAATCCCCTAACAATCTTTTAGTCTTTCAGCAATGCCATTTCCTGAACAGTCTTTTGAGAATTTAATACTTTGACAAGAAGTTTATTTTTATGCCAAACAGTTTAGTACATTCACTGCTTTAAATTGAACACTCAACTCTCATAATTTTTTTAGCTACTTTAAATATTTCAAACAAAGTTAAGTTTACGTTTAAGTTATGTTTAGTTTAGTTCAAAATTCTGTCATTGCTTGTTCAATATTGATTGTTCAATACTTAAAGGTGCTATTTAGTCTGATAATTAAAAACAAGTTTTGCACAACAGTTCATTTATGAAATGAAATGTTCATCTGGAGTAACTAAAGTAAAGTTTCATTCAATTGGTACCGTATATCTGCCGCTGCAGCTCTCATTCCCAGCAACACCAGTTCACACGCCACTGTTCTTTGAGCACTGCTTATTGAAAGTTAAAAATTTTAGCAGTCTGATTTTAAAATGATGGCATTTTTTGCTTTTAAAAATAACATTGGACTAAACTTAGACATTTTGATTTACATGTAGTTTTCCCATCTGTAATGATTCCTGCAGAGAAAACTAACTTTCATGACTAAAAGTACTATGCCTGGAAAAATTTATCAAACCTTTTACTGGTGGTTCACTTCAATAGTCATACATACTATACTTGTCTCTTTAAATCGGAGAATTTTATGATTTTAAAAAAGTGATTACACATGCAATTTTGAATGCAAAAAACGTGTGTGTATCCTGCATAAGCATTAGTCAGTTATTTCTGACTTGCACTGTACATGCACTGTTCTCTCTAGAACGTACAGTGTAGTATCAGTCAGTACAGCCTGGTAGTACACACATGTACAGTAAGTTTAATACATTTTACATTATTTACATTGTACACTACATTTTAAAATACGTTGACAGCTTAACCCTTTCACTCCCAAGAGTGACACTTATAGATTTTCCTCTGTCTAACGCCAGACGATTTTACTAGTCAATGGGGAACCCCACAGGAGTGAAAGGGTTAAACAGTTTATAAACAGTAAATATACCTGTTTGAAGTACTTATACAATCACTTTTTCAAAATTTATCTTCAACTAGTTGATATTAATATTTATTTATTCTTATTTTAATTTGTACCAACAGCTCTTTAAAATCAAGTCAATATCATCAGAATTAAAAGCAAAAGTTAAAGGAAGTAAAAGCTTAAAATCTCTTTAATTTACAGGTTACAGTTGATAGTTAACAGTTTATACTAATTTATTATTAAATTATTATAATTCTTATTATTGAAATCTTGAAGTGAAAGTTCATGTACTGTAATTTGTCAATATTTTCAAACATTATCTTGACATGAATACATGATAATATTATAATTTTAATTTAGTTCTACCAACAATATAGTAATCTAACATTGCCCAGGAAGTATGCAACACTGATCAAAAATCAAGCTGTTACGGTGATTAAAAGTACACATAAATCCAGTTCAGTCAAAGAAATGAATTTAAAACCAAAATTAACAAGTATGGGTGATCAAATGGTGACAAGTGAAATTAGGAAATAATTTCATGCACATTTTGCCCAATCAAATAATTTTGATTTCGGACAAAACGCAAGTGAGATTATTCCCTTATTTCACAAGTATACCATTTGATTTGTACAGAAACCCATAAGGGTTGAAACGTGTAACGGTCCCTTGTGTGCTGCGAAACAAGCTTCTGAATATTCAATTTGCTAAGTACCATATTTGGAACAACAAGAGCAAGGGGTTTCCAAATATGGTACATGTACTTAGCACTGAAACATTCAACCAATCAGCTTGCACTGAATATTCGGAAGCTGTGAACGTGCGCTACACGTTTCAACTCTTATGGGTTTCTGATTTGTATTAATAATGATCCTGGGTGACAAATTACGTTCATAAGAGGTGGGCTATTTTCAAACCTGGACTCCATTTTGGCACTGTAGGAAAAGTTGCACATTGTAATTTCACATGCGAAATTGTAAATTAACGCTGAAATTTTATGCCAAAATTAAGGTCCGAGTACTTTGTCACCCATGTTATTAGTTGCATAACACATACTTGAGTTCCTCAATCACAATCCTCTGTTTCTCAACGAGTTTTTCAGGACTCATTCCATCATTTTCATTTGCAGACCCTCCCTGCAAGTGTGAAATTTCAAGTGTTGAACATTACACTGTAAGGTTAGTGTTATTGCCGTTTACCCCTTCTCGTTACGTGCCTGCTCCCCCCTGACCTTTAAGCTCAGTCAGTTTGTTTGATAACGTTTGTTTATTTATTTGTTTGAGCAGGTTGAAGTTTTGGCAGCTACATGTATTCAGCTGATGTGGACCTGCTATACTCACCCACCTACAGCTCACAAAGGACATCCACTACACCGTAGCAGGAACTTCATCCCCTACTCTTCTCGAATAGTGTGTGGGTTATTTATGCCCCACAGGAAACTTACATTGTATAAACATGAAAGATAATAATTTTGTGAGAAGGGGCCTACAGTTTATAGTCCTTATCTGACAAGAGTCTAGCAATTTGTGGGTGTAATTACAAATTTAAGGCAGCACTTTCCCCTCAGTTATTTTAAGGCCCTGAGTGTCGGTTCGGCCGGAGTCGAAGTCACGACCTCCCGCATGGCAGCCTGTTGCTCAACCAACTGAGCCACCGGTGCCCATGGGTCATGAGTTCAATTCCCAGCTGGGTCAGTGTTTTTGTCTGACCTTGGATGAGTCCATTCCCATTAGAAGGGCTACATCTCAGGCCCCAGTTGTTCAAATGAAGGATAGCGCTATCTGCCGGATAAATCACTATCCAGTGGATCAGCAATACCGAAATCAATTGCACTATATCCAATGGATAGTGATTTATCCAGTGGTTACTGTTATCCACCTTTTGAACAAATGAGGCCAGAAGGATCGCATGTACATGGGAATAAAGATCATAGCACTTAAAATTTTACTATCTCTAAGCTTTAATAATCACGAATGGGAATGAAGGGGTTCACAAGAATCAATAATTATATATTATATAGACCGTATTCATTACTGGCAGCTAAGTCCTTTTATCTTTAATTATCCTTACTAGCTTCGTTAGCATGAGCAAAATTCAAAAGACTTTTTCTGCCAAAGTGAGGATGATTAGCACAAAGACAAAAGAATACATGTAATTTCTTTGTCACCATTTATATATGAATACGGAAGCTCGACTCCGGATTGAGTGGTCCAGGTTCCAGTCCTGGCTTGGGACATTGTGTTGTGTTCTTGGGCAAGACGCTTTACTCCCACGGTGCCTCTCTCCACCCAAGTGTATAAATGGGTACCAGCGAATTCAAGGCTGGGGGTAACCCTGCAATGGACTAGCATCCCATCCAGGGGGGGAGTAGAAATACTCCCTTGTCGCTTCATGCTAAGGAAACTGGGGATAAGCTCCGGCGTGTTGGGCCGCACTAGGCTCGGAAAGCGCTTACTTTTTACGGAGGTGTATAGGAAATTTATTTTCCAGTTTAGAAAACGAAAGATCAACTCCAAAAGGTATATGTACATGTATGTTGAAAAAGTTGTAATGAACAGAAATAAATAAATTTAATTTATTTAGTATTACCGCAGCAACACATTTCTCCATCTCTTCCAACTGGTCTTTTAACTGTCCAATAAGACTACTTTGCTTCTTTTTTTCAAGACTTAGCTGTTCTTCATACTCCTGCAGGCTCTGTTGAGAGAAGTTCAAGTCTCTCAGACAATGATCTAGTCAAGGATTACTGAATTAAAACTACAAATTATTTTTCTTTCGCACTAAAACAGTAGCCCCTCTGGACTTTTAAGCCATTGACTTACATGTATAATGCTGTATTGGCTGTGTCTAGCTTTCCAGCAGCCTGACAGGATTTTGAAAGTACCGTTACTGTGTCTGGCAGTCCAATAATATTTCTCTTCGCAAAATACAATGTATACAATAATTTATTCAATGCCATCTTTGTTTAGACCACTAAGAAGTTGTCAGTTACACCTGTCAATCTGTTGAATTCATTTCTGTGACCGCTCAGCACTCATATTACTGCAGTCACTGTGACTCGACCAATGTCTCATTCAAGGCCCTTGCCTTTAAATGAATGTGACTGTTTAACTGAAATACTAGTGAAATACAAGGTACAGTTACTGTATTGGTCACAATAACTGAATGCTACACGTACATGTAACTGAATGCTAAAAGTTAAATGAGTGCTTAGACATGTAAATACTGTTTATGATGCAAATTTTATGTATTTATAATAACTTATACTTTTTAATTAAAACATGGCGACAGGTCATTTAGTGACTCGAAAACGTTGACTAATAATATTGCTGGTCATTCAAACACATCTAGCTGCATTTGATCTTTGATAGCAGTTTTCTGGTCAAGGGAAACTACCAGTACTTCACAAGTGCAGCCTCACATGTTCATAGACTGCACCCCCATTTTGCATTCCCAACAACAGACTCCCAGCCTACAAGGGCACAGTCCCTAGTTGTTTGGCAAAGCTGTGGAAAGACCACAGAGTACAGTGTAAAGCCCTCTGAGGGAGATTATAACTCACGCACCCCCTCCATCTTTCTCTGGGCAGCTACTTTAAAGGGCTTAGATTCATTCATTTGACAGTTGACACTGTTTGAAACCTGTGATTTACAGTGTAATTACAATAAACAGGTGAGATCTTTAACTTTGGTAAAAAAAACTCAGACTTGCACACAACGATTGTCTGATATATTTCCTCTAGTGACACCCACGCTCCTTGGTTTCCTTCGTTTTTTCACCCTGACATTTTGATTGCATGCGAGAATAATATGAATTCATGTAATTATGGATTGGTCTACTTTCCAGAAACGTAAGTGGTTTAATATAACAATTTTTTTTGTTATTGAGGATTAGGACATTGCCGGAACCAACATTAACCCATTGACTCCCAGAGGTTCCCCATTGGCGAGTAAAATCGTCCGGTGTTAGACAGAGTAAAATACCAAGTCTGGCCAGTTTAAGCAGGTTTGGACGTCAAAGGGTTAAGTTATTGTGAACCTGGAATAAGCCCTAAAGTCACAGAAGAGGTCTTGATAAACGTACCTTTTGAGGGCTAGCCTTTGCATGTGGGCCACGCACATCTGGGCATCCTTGAAAGGCAAACTCCTCAAGTTCCATCAGCAAACGCTGGAATCGAAAAATAAATTCAAAATTAATAATTATAAATAAAATGAATTGATTGTCGTGATTATATGGACATATGCTGCACTCTCACAATGTACAATCAAATTAATGTGCTGCACTTACATGCAAGCTACTGTATGGAGCAATTTAAATTAAGTCACTGAAAGGTGTACATAACATCACTAACATGTACATGCATGTATCATTTGGCACAAACCTCTCTGGTCTCCACAGGTGCAGAAACAACTTGCTTTAAACGGAATTGCACCTACAGCAAAAGAATTATTTATTAACTGCAGGGTCACATGGAAACTTGTGACTATGTTATGGCTACATGTAGATCTTTGTGTTATAAAGAATCAAAATGATTGTACATGTACATAGCGATTGTCTCTCAGGCCTTAGCAGTAGTTTTCAAGGCCATTCCCTCTTCCTCACCACACCTTCTCCATTGTCCTCCAATAATAATTATTATCATTATTGTCATTGCTCTTGTTGTTGTTATTATAATAACATGGACGACAAATTACTCTTTAAAGTTTGGTGCAAAATCGCAGCATTAATTTATAGTTTCACATGTGAAATTACAATGTTGCCACCATGGCAACTTTTCCTACAGTACCAAAATGGCATCCAAATTTGAAAACAACCCGCATCTTATGAACGTACATGTACCTAATTTGTCACTTATGATATTAATAGCTAATCAAATAGTATACTGGTGAAATTTGGGAGTAATTTCACCAGTGTTTTGTCCAAAATCAAATAATTTCCCTCACCTTCAGAAGGGCTCAGGAAATTATTTGATTTTGGACAAAATGTGCGTGAAATTGTTCCCTTATTTTTCTCGTCAACATTATTTTGATTACCCATGGATGCTTTGATTGAGACTACCTGAGCAAAATGGTTTGTGAGTGCCAAAAGGGAGCCATTCAGTTCTTCCTGTTCCTCCTCAAGATCTCTCAGTCGTTCATGGTCAGATCTATGTAAAGCGTAAAGAAAAATAAATTAAATCAATCAACAAAAGATGAGTTACAGTACTGGTACTATTAACTACAACGTCTACACATTGTACTTGTACAGATCACTATCCAACATAAGGTACATACAGTACCCCAAGTTCACTTTCCTTTGTACTAGTTTAAGACAACCAAAAGCATTTCTTTTGAAATTTACTGTACTGTTACAGCGATTTTGAAACAATAGGAAATGGAGTGCTCAAGCACAACACACTGTCATAATGCATGTTGTGATTCATAATCTTCTTGGTATTATTATTATTATTATTATTATAATACCAGTCAGGAGATTTATTTTATTTTTTCGTTACATGTAAATAATCATTATCATAATATGAAATAATGGAAAAACTCAAATTTGAACTTGTTTTGAATACAACAGTTACTGTACATTTAATCCAAGTCCGAATAAATTGAACAACAATGTACATATATGCTTTATTATAATTAACAAGTATTAGGAACACATTCTTGCAAAACTGGAGTTACTCTAGTTAAGTGCTGCACCACGAAAAGGAAACACAGCCTCAGGGAATTTTTCTCAGTCACAATATATACATATGATGTGATGTGAGCCAATGGGTTAGTAACTTAAGTTATGATATCTTCATATGCGAAAAGGTAAAAAACTGTCAATGGAAAAATCAAAATCTTTGATACTGTAATTTACTTCTCGTAAATTACAGTCAATGTTTGCCATAGAACAAGGCAATAATTCCAAAATCTGTAAAGAACTTGGTAAAAACAGAATGGATCTTTTTTTAAAGTTCAATTTTACATAATATTTTTTTACAATTTTTATAAAATAATAATGATAAATTGCAAATGTGTAGCTGGTAAGTGGTGCTATAGGCAGCAAAAACCTGCCAGCCACCAAGGTCCTTAGGACAACAAAGTCACAATCTGTCATGAAGTACAATGTGCATTTAGGCCTGCCTACCGGTGACTATACTTTTATTTGAAAATTCCATAAATTGTTTATGATTCGTCATCATCACCATCATCATACACCAGACAACGTAAAAATACTTTTAGAATGCCATTGTTACAGCCCACACTAAAATTTTTCACCTTAAAATACAAAACCATACAACTTTTCCTTTTCTTAGAATCTTATAAGATTACAACAGGACTAGCTGCTGCTTTCCCTTTACAGACTGAGATGCAAAAATGACAATGTTTAGGGAGGGCTATCACAATAATCTACATGTAGAAGATAAAAAAAATGACATTATAACAACACAGTAAACCATATCCTCCTGTGAAAAAATTATAATTCTGAAAATGACTCGCAGGTTGTTCTCACTGGTGGCACTAGCGGGGATTTTTAATTAAAACCACAATTAAAATGATCATTTATGAGAGCACTTCTTATTTCCGAAACAAGAAACTTCTAATAAAACAAATGTATCTATTTACTTGAGTTTGACTGCTAGTCATTTAGTGATTCGAAAACCTTAACTTGCTGATGATACTTAATTTATTATAATTTTTAAACAAAGCATGTACATGTACCTATTATTATTTCATACTGTATAATAAAGAGTTTCAAGTGAAAAGAAAATTAATACAATTTATATGGCATGAAACACAAAGTGATGTAAAAACCACAACCTTTGTAAAACAACCATAAAGAGCCTCCTTTGCTCACCTTCTATGCCTCAACAAAAACAGCTCTGAAAGTTCTCCGGTATTGTTTTTTCTTATTGTCGCCTTAAATTAACAACACTGTGTGTTTTCAATTTAATAGTTCCCTTGGGAACTTAAACTATTTATCTTCTAAACTCTCAATCTTCAAGTTTCTCTCTTGGGAACAACAAAAATTAACTAGCCTGTTTTGCCTAAGATGATATATTAATTAATGTGCATTTTAAATACATGTGCAGTCAGATCAAGACTGACACATTCTTTCTGATAAAAATGGTCACCATAGAAGAATTATAATAATTCTTCTTCTAGTAATAATTATTCTTCTATGGTGACCATTTTTATCAGAAAGAATGCGTCAGTCTCGATCTGACTGCACATGTATTTAAAATTATAAATTATAAATCAATTAATTTTCATCTTTTTCCTTTACCTACGTGTAACAACATAGTTGTGCTTTAGACTACAGTATTAGGGCAGACAAGAGAGATTCTAACTTATTTCTTGCTTATCTTTCAAAGGCAGTCAAGTTTATTTGTGGCATTTTGTTTTAGCCAAGAGAAGACTTTTTACATGTACTGAAAAAAAATCTACAGCAGAATGAGACTTGACACTACCCTTCTGCTCACAATTAAGAAAGGGGAAAACACTTCCATGGTCCCAATGCAGATCACGCAATCATATTTTATGCTTAGCCATTGCCAAGTTGTATTCCAAAATTAAAATATGCAGAGCGTGTGGAGATATCGTCTTGGTCTGTCAGTGCAGTGTATTTGGCATTCTTTTTACCATAGGCAGCCCAAGTTCGCGTCACTACAGACAGCCGTTGAGAATTTAAACGCGTTATAAGACTTTGTATGGGAAATCAAATACCGTCGATTATAAAGCCTAAAAAATGCTCAATTTAACTTTCATTCAATAAAATGAATCAAAATGACTCACCTCTGGTGTATTCTTGTGCCTTCTGGAGCTTATTACACCGTTTCGGGAATTCTGTGTTTTCAGTGTTTTCAATGTTCTAAGACGAAGTCAAGGCTGCACACTACGATTCCGACCGTTGTCAGCTCAGAGGTGGTTTGCGACTCGAAAATCCATCCCAGCCAAGATTTTTTCACGCAAAGCTAAAGCCACATCATTTGCGAACCTCCGAGAATGTTTCAAAAATCCACACGCACTTGGCTGGAAATGAGCATTTTCTGCTTCGATTCGACGATAGCTGATGAATTTAACAGCAACTGATGACCCGTGAAGACACGGAGCTTGGGTCCGAGGTCAAATTAACTCCACCCGATGAGGTACAGTCATTTCATTTACAACACTTACCCCATCCCCACAGCGGCTTCTCGAACAGCTCCATGGTTACCAGAAGCTGCTGTGGGGATGGGGTAACTGTTGTAAATGAAATGACTGTACCTCATCGGGTGGAGTTAATTTGACCTCAGACCCAAGCTTCGTGTCTTCACAGGTCATCAGTTGCTGTTAAATTCATCAGCTATCGTGGAATCGAAGCAGAAAATGCTCATTTCCAGCCAAGTGCGTGGGGATTTTTGACTACAAAACATTCTCGGAGGTTCGCAAATGATGTGGCTTTAGCTTTGCGTGAAAAAATCTTGGCTGGGATGGATTTTCGAGTCGCAAACCGCCTCTGAGCTGACAACGGTCGGAATCGTAGTGTGCAGCCTTGACTTTGTCTTAGAACATTGAAAACACTGAAAACACAGAATTCCCGAAACGGTGTAATAAGCTCCAGAAGGCACAAGATTACACCAGAGGTGAGTCATTTTGATTCATTTTATTGATTGAAAGTTAAATTGAGCATTTCTTAGGCTTTATAATCGGCGGTATTTGATTTCCTATACAAAGTCTTATAACGCGTTTAAATTCTCAACGGCTGTCTGTAGTGACGCGAGCTTGGGCTGCCTATGTTTTTACAAACACCTTTCACGCATGTAGCACACAATCGTTACTAAGCAACAGGAGATAGCAGAGGAATCATAATTATCTCATGAACAGGTGTGTACCACCACTGATCTACAAAAGATCCCTGGGAACTACAACTGTACGTATTTGATAGTTTGCATTTGACGTCATGGCGCACATGTTGGTGTACAGAACAATGCAGTACAACGTCTTTGGGGTATTTAACTCTATTATAATTATGCAAAACTTGTGGGGGTCATTTTCTATAATTTGTTTTGTACACCAACATCGCCATCTCATCAAGTGGATGCAAACCTAGACCAGGCCACTGAACTACGTAAAGGTTCACGCAACATGTACATGTAGGTCTATTATGCCCTGCAGCTGTACACCAAGCATGGCAGTCTAAATGACTGTGTTGAAAGTTAGACTCTCGACTTGTTGTACATAAAGGAGATTATTCAATTCCTGTGAAAGGACACTGTCATAACTGACATATAAATCTCTTAGGGAAGCAGGGGTGGCACAGTCACTGTGGTGAGAGCACTTGCCTCCCACCAATGTGGCCTCAGTGCTTGACTTTCAGGAAAAAAAACCTAGGGGGCAGCCGGCCCCTAAGTTTTCAGATTTGGTCGCCAGCTCAAGTATTTCAGTCGCCAAAAACTTTTGGCCCTTTGGGCCTTATACATTTCAACAAAAGGTAAAATGCAAGTGAGGCCGAGCTGAAAATCAGAGCGCCTGAGGCAGCCTTGACAGCCAGAGATAGGTAAAAATAGTTGCAAACTTTAAATGCTGGATAAGTTAACTTGAAAATAAATAATTGGACAAAAAGTTAATATAAATCAATCATACCGTAACATTGCCAACAAATTTGATTGTGACCGAGTCGACTGTTCCAGATATCGTAATATGATCTCTGCATTTTAAATATACTCTTCATCCTTGGAAATGCTCTTAATCCGCAAACCCTTCTTTTAATGTGCAAACAGACTCAATTGGCGCAAAGATTTTCACTTGAAAAACTTGTGACCTTTTGTTGTTATTCTAATGCTAAAGAACAATTAAATCTCTGCATTAATTTATTCGTTGTGACTTGAGATTGGTGTCACAATGACACGAGAAATGTCAGCTAGCAAGTTTTTTTAATCCCTTGCTTAAATTTTTGACATTTAAGTTACAGTGACCAGACAAGTACATTTAAAAAATAATAATTTTCATAATAAAATTCATTATGAACAACACTTTCATTTCTTTCTCATTATTTCTTCACCGGGATGCACCCTTGCAGGATTCATGCACAAAATTATTTTTAACATTGGCATACAGTAACCACCGCTATGCACCCTAACAGGCACAGAAATGTTTGGAAAATACTTGTTCATAGTTCATCAATGGTTAGAACATTTTTTCGAACCAAAGGAAAGAGGAATATCTTACGTTTAACTAGGCGAAAAGACAATGTGAATCAGACAGGACATCGAATGCAGTGGTCATCTTAAAGTCACCAGAAAACTGAGGTTAGGTTGTAGTCACAATGCTGGCCACATTTAATGAAGGCTCTGTCAACTCTAAAATTATTCACTTGGGGAGTCACAAATGGAACAAAAAGAAGTGACATAGTTCTTTTCAAGCCCTAAAGTTCCGAAGCTGGAGGTACAAGAAGCCGATTCCGCAAAAGTCAATCCACATGTAGCAAGAAAGAGGTATATGTATGTACGTGTCTTTGAAAATGCTTGGAAGATGAAACATAGGTGGCTTGAATATTTAGAAGAAACAAATTGTACCTTGGGAAAGGGCTCAACCTTTTGAAGGGATGGCCCCTAAATTTGAGGGTTATGGGCCATATACTGTGGCCCCTTGAGAAAAAATTTTGGTAAGAACACTGCACAAAGCATACCGGTGTGTACAAAAGTATGTGGTCATTGCATTAAGCTTTTTTAAGTATTTTAAAGATCTTAAGGCTTTTTCTTTATTCATTCATTTATTCATGATACACTTTCCAAAATTAATAAAATTAAGAGTTTTTAAAAAAATCTTGGACATCACTTCTGGAATTAAGTTACTGAAAGATGTAGATTTCAAAGCCTGCTACATGCGTTAAAGCGTGAAGTATGGTCCGCCATTGGACATTCATTGCACTCAGTCAATGAATAAACAAAATAATCATCATCATCATAATAATAATAATAATAATAATAATAATATAACAATAATAATAATAATAATAACACCTTAGCGGCCAGGCTGGTGACTAATTAAGAGTGAAAAGTTAGTCACCAGTGAATAATTAAATTCAGTCACAATGTCGAGCAATGGGCCCTGGGTTTGATTCCCAGTCCCGGCGTCGTACATGTATGTGGATTGAGTTTGTTGTTGGTTCTCTCCTTGCTCCAAGAGGTTTTTCGCCAGGTGCTCCAGTTTTCCCCTCTCCAGAAAAGCCAACCCTGCTAAATTCCAATTCCATCTGGAACGCACGGAAACATGACTTTGTTGAACAAGCTCCTGAGCCCTCTTAAGGTGTTCCGTGGGTAAACAAATTACATTTACATTTATATTATTTTTAATATCTCAAAAACATGTAAATTTTATTATTATTGTTAGATATCATCATCATCATTTTTTTTTTGCATTTAGAATAAGCAGCTCAGCCCAAGTACTTCACGTAGGAATGAAACCATTTTGCCCATGACAACTTTTTGCCACAACATATTAATTTAAAAGGGGACCTTAAAAACTAAAGTTGCCTAGTGAAATCAAAAACTTTCTTCATCGCAAAAATAGAATCACAGGATGTGTTAGGTCACATCATATTAACTCACTAGTTACAGTACTTGGCTGGTCTTTCATATACCAGATCCAAAATAATTAACGTCCATAAAACAAAAGAACAAACCCATTACAACACTAGCTAATCAGAATTTCCTAACTGGAATACAAATGGTTCTTTTGTCACGAGCCATTTCAGTCTGGTACAATATGAAAGTCTACCCAAAACTACCACACAATTATGTCCCTGTCATGCGGTAAATAGAGTTGCAATACTAATTTTCGTAGTTCCTTGATGCTAAGTATCAATACATGACCAATACAAAGTACTTTTAGCCAAGTGAAGAGATCATTAAAAAACATTTATTTAAACACACCCCCTGCTTGGAATTTCACATTGTATATACATGTATTTTTCGCTTCCTACATTTAGCATGGGTAAATATTTTCGCCATATTTTTCCTTTCATTTTTATTTTTCTCATAAATTATTTAAGATCTCTCGAAAAGATGTCTGTAAAGAGCTGCAACCAACAATTTCTGACATGAGTGACAAATTAAAATCTTGGCACAGATCACTTAAGTTAAAGACAAACTAGAGCATAATTATTAAAAACTCGTGCAATAAAACTATTATTAAATTTTGTCTTAAGTAAGCTTGGCGTTGAAATGAAATCATTGATGAACGATGAACAAATATATAATCAACATTCTTGACGTTCACTTGTCTTTATCTTAAACGTAAAACACATGTTGTCAGTTCTTAGATTAAATGGAAAAATTAAATATCAAGACAACAATAAAATATCTAAGCTTGGATATACTGGTATATTCGCCAGCTTTAAAGGCCTAAAAACATAAAAAGAGGTTGAGGTTCTCACATGAAACGAAAAAATCCAAGCGTCGGTTTAAATCAAGGCTTCAAAGGAACTTTTGATCGCTTGATCGCTGACAAACCGTGCAATCTCGCGGGTTCGTCTTTTACCGAGGGAAGTAAACTTAAAATAACTAATTGATTCAGTAATTTGAAGTAAAATAGGTCACTTACTTTGGTTGAGGTTCGCTATTCTTTACCCCGTTTTCAGCGATATTGTCGAAGGCTGCTCCCAGCGGTGGCCATCTTTCTTCCAACGGACGCGAACTGTAAAGCGTAGAATCGTCGTATTCCATTTCCGCCATGTCTTTCAAGACTTTCGTTTCATCCTTTTCCACGCATCAAATTCCTAGGAAACTCAAATTTTTCTTCATTTCATTTCAGGGTACATGAAAACCAACAGTAATATAAAGATCAACGGACGTATGGCTTTGTTGACGCACAAAAACCGTGCGTGGGCAGTACTAGGTAGGGGTGGCTGAAGTCTATCAAAAGAACACTTAATAGAGAGGGGTGAAGAGGGGAAGAGAGATTCGTCCAGAGATTTCATGGATGAGGCCCTCTACGAATGAATAACACAAAAGGCAAAAACCTTTTTTGAAAATGTATATTGTTGTTAGTGGTATTAGTATTACTTTATTACGATAATGTATATATATATATATGTATATAAATGAAAAAAAGTGGCACACGAGGCGATAGCCCAGTGTGTCACTGATGTTCTTACCAATTTTTGACGTCTTCTGTGATCTATGACTGAACAGACCCACGGCAACATGGAATCTATTTGTTTTATATAATAAAGAATTAAATTTTATTAGCATAAAAGCTGATGGTGACGTCAATCGTGCGCTGTCCTCTAATAGATCATAGGCAAGAACCAATCAAAATCCGTGAATAACTTGGGTTATTATATAAATATATTTATATAAGTTATTCACGAGGCTTGGACTGTGAATCCATTTGTGATCCTCCTGGGGGGCAGGGATGAGCTGTTGGCTCGAGAGACCTTCGTAACTTGCATACAAATTTTCCTCTTCTCTCTCGTCCGCCTGTGAATCATCGTTCTGGTTGATCCAGCATAATCTAGTTGGTGAAAAACATTGGCCCGGGATGACCACATAATTCCCATTCACTATCCAGATTGGCCATGTACGTAGCCAGCATGGTTTCTCTGATAGTGCAGTGGTGATCACACTCAACCGTTAATCAGGGGGACGTGGGTTCAAATCCCGCTCAGGGCATAAAAAGTTTTTCTCCCAATGAAAAATGTCTTCCAGGGGTTGTCCGTCCTTGGTCCTTTCAAAACTTCATTATAAATATATAAAATGACGTGATAAATGCCTAAATTGATCATCAGCTAAAATAAAATAATATAGTACTAAAATATAGTACCTTTCCCTTTTTCTATATATGTATTTCTTTATAAAATGACGTGATAAATGCTTAAATTGATCATTAGCTTAAAAGTGCTCAAGTCTTTCACGGTCTTTTGTTTTCAATAGGGTCTTTGTTTTCAAGACACCCGCTTAAAACAGCTCGGAACGACCAAACAAACACTGAACATAACACAGGACTCGGTTGCCACTTTGTTTGATCTTTCATTGAATTATATGCTTTCAAACTTTATTGCCGAGAAAATTGTCTGTATTTATCCTTCTACTCATCATAACAAGACCAGCAACAGAGGGTGGTCTGCCTGCGGAGAGACGCGGGGTTGCAGTTTACGCGGGAAAACTGAAGGAAAATGTGCTAAACAGGATTATGAAGGATACCATTACGAGTGGCCTTATAAAACACTCCACAAATAAGAAAATTCAAAACCTAAAGTAGTTTGACTGTTGGGATAGGTTTCAATAACTTGACATTTCTTTTCTCGGCTCAGTTTTTTAAAAAATATAATTGCGCGAATTTGGTTTACGAGAGCGGTGTCGTCAAGAAGCTTTCGACAGTGCTCAATTTGAAACATACCTTGTCAAACATCTGACCAATCGGAAACCAGTTCGAACGTGTGTTCTATCTTTTTATTGGCTCAGAGGCTTATCAAGCGTCAGCAAGAAAACCTCTTCACTCTAGGCCAAGTAAGGCGAAGTAGTTCTCTCTTGTGGGCTTCTTCATGACAAATTAACGAGGCGTGTAAGTAACTCAGATATATTTTACGCGCAGAGTCATGTTTTTGGTATTAGGGGGGAAGCCGAGTGATTGAGTAGTCTTACTTACTGTATGTTGCTCTGTTTTCTGAGAACCAGCAACAAGAACTTATCAGATCACAAAGAATTCCTTCTTCTAGAATGAAATGTGTGAAACGAAGAAAGGACGCTTTAACTAAATGCCGTTTAAGCTGCAATATCAACAAAATGTAACCAAAACTGTCGGTACTTTATCAAAATTGATTGCTTAGAGGCGTTTGTCCTAGTTCACAGAAAGGGAGTAGTGATTGTCTTTTTGTCAGACTTGTTTTCTTGTGGGACTAATTCGTTACTTTTGTCTGACAGGTTGTGACGACAGCTTTTGGAACAAATGGAAATAGCCAACAGCCTTCACTGTACTCCCGTCAAGGGAAAACCTTTAAGTCCATTTATATCGAAGCTGAAGCTACTTCTAAGCGACGAAAAGTACCGTAATGCAATTCGCTGGTCAGAGAGTGGTGGAGCAATTCTCATTACCGACGGTGAGGCGTTTAAAAGACAAGTTCTAGATGAGAGCGCAGAAATGTTTAAAACCAGGAACTTCACGAGCTTCGTTAGGCAGCTCAACCTTTACGGCTTTCGAAAGGTTCCTGTCAATGGAAAAGGAGACCCGTCCAAAAACATGGAATTTGAACACGTTCATTTCAAAAGAGACAAACCCGAACTCATGCATTTGGTTCACCGCACTTGTTCCTCAAGAAAGAAGAAGAGAGTGGCGCAAGGAACCCTAACCAGCTTCAAACGAGAAAGTCCTTCACAGTTGGGGGCACTGCAGTATGGAAAGTTCAAGATGGCCGAGGTCGGGAAAGGCGCTGTTTCAAAGACGAGAAGAGGCAACAACGCTTTTTATTGCAAGAGCCCCAATTCTTCTCCGCCCAAATCCGGGGCAGATAACGAAGACGTTCCTAACTACGAATTCAACCACTCCAGGTACAATTCGTTTGAAGTGACATCAGCTACTGGCGGGAACTCTCTCATAGATTATTACTATCAAAAGCACCAAGAGGAACAAATAGCGGTTCAACTTTTACTGAATTTGCGTTATTCTTTATCTTCACCTCCAAGCTATGAAAACTGCCAGCCCTCACAAGCAGCTTGTGATACATCCTGCACAGCATACCCAATGTATATGTACCCCTCAGTGCCTTTCTATGGACAGTACCGTGATGCCTTGTACTAATTCACAATCTGGAAACGAAATTTATTTGTAAACAACTGTTCTTTTTTTGTAATTTTTGACGTCATCTTTTTACTTAAATTTATTGTTTTCTAGCTAAACGTGCAAAAGTAACCCCTTGTATCATCATGAAGTGCCATATGTGACCGTTTTTACCTATTCAATGTACACTTGAAGAATCAAGATGGAAAAAGACAAAAAAAAAAAAAAAAGAAAGCGATATACTTAAATTTCAGGAATCTTAAATCAATTAATTCTCGAGATTTTTATTCATTTTGTATTTTAGTTTCGATTTCATTGATTCAACATTTTAGAGAAGAGACTAATTTTTTTCTTGTAGGTATAAACTACGAGCATTTCAAAAAATTTCAACATTAATGCTAAAGAATTTAAGTTATTTTATAATATCAAAGATTTGAAATTATTTAAGTATGACTAATTATTGAAAATTTTAACTTTGTACATCATTACGTTTTATTTCGTTCAGGCTGTATGGATTTATAAGCCTCAATTGATTTTGCATCAAATAACAATAGAGGTAAAAATAATTTTTAATATTATTGTAATCATATAATTGCTTTCACTTACAGCATTTGATTATCTCCAATTTGTTATTTTAAAATGAAATTTTATCATGTGATGATTTTTTAAAGAAAAAAGGATTTACTTTGGAAATGAAAAAGTGGTCTCAGGAATGAATAATTGTGGGCAAGTTATTCATAAAATTGTGTAGTAAATACAAATATGGAACTGAATAGACATGGAATTCCAATAAAGAATGATACATCACAGGGCATTGGTCTAACATTTCATTGTGTATCAGTAAATGCATAATAAGTGTAATGATAGTCAAATCAACACAGCACTGGCTGCAGGATTTGTATTTATTAATCCCTTGCCCCATATTTGCATCAGGGCCCTTGTACATGGCAAAGCAGAGAGCGTCCGCTCCCCCCCCCCCCATTCCCACCGACGTGTAAGTCAGGATCCATCACTGCCAACCCCCACTAAAAACGTCGATCACCTTTGACGTTCAGATCGAGTTCCCCACCTTGCACCAGTCGCGGCTCTCAGACAGTCACACAACAGAGTGTTTATCAGCAGAAGTAGATTTTCTTATCCATCTCAAGAGCGTCGACGTTTTGCCGTTTCGTTTAGCATTGATGACGCCTGAACACACTAGTTTTTTCTCCCCATTGGCGACGGGAGACTCGGGAACGCAGATTACACTATATTTTTTATTCCACGACTAAAACATCTCGCGACCCCTAAATGCTTTGGGACAGTTGACAAAAGACATTAAATTTGTCTATAACAGGTATGACTCAACTCGTATATTACCGGAAACCGGAAATCGGAAACCAGAAGGCGTAATGCTAAGACAAGATGTGTTTTACTTTCAAACGTTGCTGACTGTATTCTTCTTACATGTCTGTTTATTACCTTATTATCTGTTGCTCTATGTAGGAGCTAGCACGACGCTTTTGCCGCAATTTTGCTATTCCGATGTGAATTTGCATTTCATGTAAGCCCGAAGACCATATCCCAGAAATATGCACGATTACGAAAAATATGATTCAATGATGAACTGCGGATATGAAACCAAGTGAAGCTATGATCTTCGCAGTTATGAACGCAATATTCAGGAGTTCATATATGATTCATTTCATATACCATTTCATCATTGATTCATTCCTCACAGGACCATTAGAACCCACAAATGACCAGTTCCCAACGACAGTGGCTTCATAGCTCAGTTGGTTAGAGCGTCGCACCGGAATCGCGAGGTCACGGGCTCAAACCCCGTTGAAGTCCTGAATTTTTCAGGCTTCTATACGCAATTGTCAAAATTGCGTTCATAACTGCAAAGATCATAGCTTCACTTGAAAAATATGATTACATCCAAAACTTATAAGTTTACGACGAATGGATCACATTTCGGCCCACAAAAACATATAACATACGACATCGTCCGTTTTGAGCTAAGTGATCTGCAGTACGTGGGACTTTATCATGTACGCATTGCAGTTCTATTTTTATACGTCCTCTGATAAACTCTATGTATGCGTAACTGTAGGTAAGGTAATAAGTAAGGAAGTCATTTCCATATTTAAAGTGATCATGGCTTATGCCTCGGATTAGTTTGTTTAGCTGCATTATTTACAGGCTTGCCACCGTGATATCTTGGTGGCCGATGTCAAGGCATGGTCTTCTTCTTTCCATAAATTCTCTATATTTTTGACATGGATAACTCCAAAGTAGAGGATATTTTGGCGCGCGGAAGGCGGGATTACAGATTCACGAACTGGTCGACAACCTTTTCCTGTTCGCCAGAATTGTATTTTGAACCCAAAACTACGGAAGAAATAAGAGAAGTACTTATTTTTCACCTGGAGTTTTCTTTTCGTGAAATCAAACTGTGTACACTGACTTGAATCGTTTTGATGAACACACAGGTACTGCAAGTTGCTTCCAAGTTACGTAAGAGGATTCGGCTGGTCGGTGGTTCATACTCGCCTTCGGACATCGCTTGCACTAGCGAATTCATGGTTTCTTTGAAGAACTATAATGCTGTCTTAGAGGCAAGTAAACGTACTTAATGCTTATCCCTTTTCTCCTTGTGTATGCATTCGCAAAAAAAAAAAGTTTTTTAAGTAATATATCAAACACGAGAAGGAGTGTTTCATCGGATATCCAAACACCGAGAAGCGAGTTGAAAAACGAGGCCGAAGGCCGAGTTTTTTAGCTGATTTCGAGGTGTTTGGATATCCGATGAAACACTCTTTCGAGTGATTGATATTGCGTCTCAAAGGAATCAGTATTTTAAGAGATATTTTGGATCAAAGTTGGCGCAATTTTATGCTAATTAAATAAGACCACGTATCGAAACTTCCTTCACGGTGATGATTTCTTTTGTTTTTGGCTTATGAATTATTAGTATAAATACACAGGTGATTATACAAAATCGCGCACTCTCATTGGCTCGCTATCTCGGATTATTAGCCGATAATCACGGCTGTGACTAAAAGTGGGACGGGGACGTGGGACTGGGACGTGGGACTTGGGACGTGGGGACTCGGGGACGTGGGGACTCGGGGACGTGGGGACGTGGGGACTCGGGGACGTGGGGACGTGGGGACGTGGGGACTCGGGGACGTGGGGACTCGGGGACGTGGGGACGTGGGGACTCGGGGACGTGGGGACGTGGGGACGCATTTTTACCATTTGTTTAACTTTTCATCATATTTCACAAAATTTTCGTCTGTTGATCGTAACTGCGTTGTACCCCGGTTTAAGTTCCTCGTTTGTATGATGTGAAACAGAGATCTAGTAAATATATATAGTATAGTTTATTACTCGTCTTCATAAAAAGGTTACTTTCATTGTACTACTATCAAGTTACATAGTGGAGTAATTTAGGTGAAACGAAGGGACAATTTTTTTTTGGCATTAAGTCCCTATTTGACATAGGCAACATGAACGAAACGTTGGTATGACCATTTCTCAGATCATTTTACAATTCCCTAAGTATATCGAGGCTTGAACATTTACAGTGCGACGCGTCTTGCCTTGGCCACCCAACAAACTTTCACATTTGACAATTACGTGTAAATACGTCAACTCAAACAACCCATTCAACGGTATTATACTACAACCGTACGAACTTTGGAAGGAGGGGTGACTGTGAATCAAATTCACTCACCCTGATTGACGTATAAGTTTTAAAAAACTTTGTTAGGTGGCCACGGTAAGGCGCGTCGCACTGTAAAAGTACTTCCACTTTCTGCATCCTAACCTTTTTCTTTTTAATTTTGCATGTCCCTAGTATTTGTATGTCACGTCACCTTTCTTGACTGATTACGTAATAACTCTTTTTTTTGAGATTGGGGTAAAGTTTACCCTAAAAATTTACGACAAAGTTTTGCTTGAAACTGCTTAAAACTACGAATAACGTATAATTATAACTATCAATGTGATATAGTTCATTTTTATTGTGACCTCTATGTGATTTGACCTTTTTTTTTCTTTTAATTTTGATTTACCGTTGCCATTAAGATGGGCATATGATTAAAAGGCAGAGTGATAAAGCCTCGGTAGGAGTACTACAGCAAGGTATCTTGATATAAGATGACTTTTCCATCCTCTTTTCCGATAAAATATTTCAATTGTTTTTAGCCGTTAAAAATCACGTGACACATTTCAGATGAAAGAGGGAGTAGAAAGCAAAGTATGCAGATTTCAAGTTAACGTCGATTGGATAAATGTTTCCTCGTAAAACAAAAATATGCCAACTTATTCGCTTGGTCAACCCTTAACACACAGAAGCGTTATTTAGCTTCTGGCCCGGGGACGGTACTTTAGGAATTTCTGGGTGGGGGGTGTGCTGCTAGGACCTTAGAACCCTTAGCCTAAACCAGAGCTGGTTCAAGTGAATTTTGCTACCCCGTACCAGAGTAAACTCCCCAAACCCTCCCTATCCTAGAGTAACTGTTTTTCAGAAACTACTGAGGTCACTAGCACAGTCTAGCCAAAGCAAAAGCTATACCACAATTGTTTCTCTCTCAAAAAATGATCTATTTTTACTTCAAGGCGTTAGTTTCTAAAGAAACTGTGGTGCTGTTTCGGTGGAGAAGTAGTATACAAAAATTTGGTTTTATCAACTTTCCTTAGTCTAGATAAAATCTTCAACCAACTGGTCAGTTCCGTGAAAAATTATATCCAATTCTAGAAACAAACGCTCTGATTTATGTATCCTATCCTAGAGCAAACTGCTTGAAAACCATACCCTTCACAGCGGCACATACCTATATAGCTCATATATGGCAGTACCCCCTCCCCCTCCTGGGGGACTTCTGGCCCTCTGATGACGAACATTTTCGACAACATCAACGGTGACGACCCGAATCAAAGGTAACAAATTGAACAAGCGCCAGGAAAGATGCAGTCACAATGCCGCCAACAAGGACCGTTGGCACGGTATTTAAACTTCAGTTACAGAGGAGTCATAAGGCTCAAGTTTCTGAGCAACAACAACAAAAAACGCTGAAATTTCAGCTGCAGTGTCAGCAATGGGCCATTAGGTCTTCTGCTTTGTTTCACATTTGAGCTCTGTGACGGGTGGCGAGAATGACTTTTCGAGAATCCAATTTTTGAATTTCGCTGTGTATTTACTAGCTGGTACTTGAAAAGCAAAATAACACAAGCAATTCAACTTTCTTGGCGATGTTGTCCCATTTCTGATTCTATACTTCGAAAATGTGTCGCCGCGTCCCCACATCCTCAAGTTCACACTTCCCCGAGTACCCGAGTCTCCACGTCCCCACGTCCCCGAGTCCCCACGTCCCCGAGTCCCCATGTCCCCATGTCCCTGAGTCCCCGCGTCCCCACGTCCCCACGTCCCCGAGTCCCCACGTCCCCGAGTCCCCGAGTCCCCACGTCCCAAGTCCCACGTCCCCGTCCCACTTTTAGTCTTAGCCGATAATCACCTCGATGGACAAAATGGCTATATACAGCAACCATTGCAACCTCAGCGTCCTCATCTACAGATGATTAAAAGAACCATAGAGTAACAAAACGGTAGAATTATCTTCATTGATACAACATTTCGTTTTACTACGTTTTTAACGTTAACGTTGTGCTAAAATAGCATGACACTTCCCCGCTGAACACCAGGACTTATTTTTATTAGTGGCAGACTTTCAGTGATTAACAATATAAGAAATTGTATGTCGTGGTTCTATTTTATTGTAGGTTCAAAATTTTTCAAACCAGTTTCAATTTTGATTTTCTATTGTTTCAGATTATGGTAATGAATAATTTTGTTAGACAATGAGAAATCAAAATTGAACTGACTAGAAAAATTTTAAACCAAGAAAAACTTTGAACCACTATTAGCTGTGTATTGAGAATCAGCTGAAAATTTTCTTTGCAATTTGCATAATGCTTTGAAAGCCGGTGTTTTTTTGCCCCCTATGCATCCCATAATTACGTGGGATGCTCCCTGCAGGGCAGGCCATGTTACAAAATCACGACCGTTTGCTTTTCTTCTTTCCACAAATTGTAATGCTTGTTATCATTGGCTAGCTATAGTTTATGTACATGTAAGTAGAAATAAAATGGTATGTTTTAGTGGCTACATGTTCATTCTATGTCATCCACATGTAATGGCCATACTACATGTACGTCATCCACAAGCCATCATTAGTCATTGTCCTTTTTTGTGTTCTCTTCGTTTTTTCCTGAAATCGGAAGTATACGAAAGAATTTCTACTATTGATCGCCTCGTTTCACTAAAGGTTGAGTTTTGATTTCTATTTATAATAAGCCGTTAGCACCTGTTACAGCTTTCATATAGTCATTGTTTCATGAAAAGGTATTTCGTGTTTTGTGGGGGTTTTAGCGGTCACACAACGGATCAAAACTACGGTACTTAAGTTACTAAAATTTGCCAAAGCTGGTATGTTGGAAATAGGTTTATCTAGCTACTGTCTTTGAGTGGCAATCTTTATATTGCAAAAGTTAGTGTCTTCGGAAAACAGCGCCTCAAAAGCATTTTGTATCAGACGAACAAACAACACCTCTCCCCACAGCTTTTGGTCTCTCAAAAGTTCTAGTATTATTCTTTAGATTTTTGATGCATGTTTTCGGAGTAGATTGGCCTTCATGCTAAAGAGAAAAAGGACGCGCACATCGGTCTCATGAAACACAGCAGCAGCAGCAGCAGCAGAGAAAAAGTGGAAGCGGACCAATGCAAAAGCTTAATGCAAACAGAAACACAAATTATGTAGGATCTTCGTAAAATTACCATCGCAAACAGATGGTGACAGTGATATGAGAATGCAGGCTGGTTAATATGTGAATCGTTTATATAGTATTTTCCTCGTCAATTTGTAAGAAGACCATAGGAAATACCCTTGGCCTTATTTCTTTATTACTACGAGTGTGTTTATTCTCTTTCACTGGCTACTGAGAGAGCCTGATTTAGCACCTCTTGAATTCCCATGGTTTTTCTTCAGATGCGGCAATAATTTATTCGCCGATATGGTTCGTCAGAGGTGTCTGAAGGCCGGTTTTGATAATATGATTCTTTGTCTTAATTCCGCTTAACGTCCCTGCTTTGCATCACTCATGCTTCTGTGATGCTTCCGCTATGTTCTCTTTTTCCTACCTCGGATGTTCATGTGGCTGGTGGGTCTTCATTGCTTAATATATATATATATATATAAATACTTTCTTAATTAAAATATGATTTAATGCCACAAAAGGTAATATATATGATGCTTTTATATACATGTACAAATAGCTTCAACCAGCTGTTGTTACGTTTTTTCCAAACTGTACTTCTTCATAACAAGAAAGTCAGAAAGTGAATGTCACTTTTGCGCACTAAAAAATTAATGCGCTTTATGTGTTACTGCATATACCTTGTTTCCAACAGGGCGCTTGCCATGACTTACAGTGGAAAACATTAATTACTCTAAGGGCTTTATAAAAGGTAGTTGAGGAACAAACAATCGTTCTATTATGATTTTGACGAAAGAAAACACAAAGCAAAGTGCACTGGAGACGATACCGACTTGGACACAAAAGCAAGCACAAAGGGCACTCGCCAGCCACTAATATTGGGAAAACAATAATGTTACTCTTAGGACTTTACAAAGGGTAGTGGTGAAACAAACGATCATTCTATTATGATTCTAGCGAAAGAAACAGCCCATCATGACTTACTATGGAAAACAATAATAATTATTACGCTAAGGGCTTTACAAAGGGTAGTTGTCGAACAAACGTCATTGTTCTATTATGATTTTGATGAAAGAAACCACAAAACCATGTACCTCATGATCAGATGATCCTACTCAGCTCGGGTGTATTCGACAACCCTCGTTTTGTCAGTCAACAGAGAGTCCACGTGAGTTCATGAAGAAAATTATGGATAGGAGTCAGTTTTGAACTTCATAACCATGAAGCCTAGTTTTTCCTCCTTTGAAATACCAGAAAATAGTTTTGGGTACTTTTTTTTGGCAAACATCTTCTTATGTAGAAGACAAACAAGAAGAAAATTTCATGTATACCGCAAATGCGAAAATGCCTACTTTTCATGTAGAAATGGCAAGCGGCAGCCGGCAGAAAATGGTGGGAAAATCATGTTCATGTGGTCACTTTAGCCATTTGCATTTCATGGAAACGTGATGCTAAGGCTGCGTTCGATTGACCCTATTCCGGAATAAGAATACAGGGAGTGATGATTTAAAACCCTATGTGTGGCGTTTTGCGGCAACAAGGATAATAATTATAAAGCTTAGTGTTTAAAATAGCATTTTAGCAGAGGTTTGACAATATTAATGTGAATCTTCGTAAAAACGAAGGATTTCTAACTTCTATTCCATGTATTCCTATTCCGGAATACGGTCAATTGAACGCACCCTAAATCTCTCGATTGCCTCTGAAAATTCAGGCTGCTTCAATGGGATTGCAACTCACGACCAACTTTACCTCTACCAACTGTGATCAAGTAGTTCTGAGAAGATCAATTTGTTGGGCTCATGTGTAATCCTGCAAAGGAGTTGATGAATAAAAGAAATGCATAATATGAAGTGTAGGAAATATTTTTTATACTTACTTTTACTTTTAATTATTTACATACATAATGATAAAGGACCACGAAGGATCTTTGAAAGATAGCAAGAAAGATTGCTAAAGCATGATCCAATGACCACTCACTTTTAATTTGCTTATTGTCAACTCGTGCCGTCAAATACTACTATGTTTTCAGATAAATCAGAAGGAAAAGCAAGTAACAGTCCAGGGAGGATTGCTTGTGATAGAACTCAATGAATTACTGGACCGACATGGCTTAGCTTTACCCAAGTAAGTAATCACCGTTTAATATTTACGGTAATAGTAATGACATATTGTACAAAATATGTAATTTAACGGAGTTAATAACTTTACATCTGTGGCTGTCAAGGCCCCTTTCCACGCTCTGATTTTGGCTTGGCCTTGCTTGCATTTTACCTTAAAGTTTATATGTAGCCATTTTTTAGCATCTTTTGTTGAAACTTAGGACAATATTTTTTTGTTCGTTTATAAGTGGTAGCCTCTCTTTGTTGAAATGTATAAGGCCCAAAGGGCCAAAATGTTTTGGTAACCAAATCTGAAAAGCCTCTAGATTTTTTCCTGAAAGTTGAGCACTCACTGAATCACTTTTTGACTGTAAACTGCATATTAAAAGCAGTATCGCCACAGCCCCCTAAACAGCATTATTGTTAATAGGGGGATGACCTAATGTACTGGTACATGTACATCACTTCACTTATTCAATTTCATGTTTTCTTTTCTTCAGTGTAGTCCTCCCAATTTGTTCCATACATTTATATGTTAATAGCAAAGTTGTCTGTTTCATTTTAAGAAAGTTTAATATTGACAGTGAACAGCAAGAGCTACCTCAGTTTGTGCCATAACTTGACATTTTATTTTGGTCTACTAATTTTACAGTCTCAGTTCAGTATCTGGGATGTCCTGTGCTGGGACACTTGGAACCTGCACTCATGGAACAGGAAAGGATTACGGACTAATTGCAACTTTTGTAAGTTTGCATGAAGTTGTAAAAAGAGTTTCTTCAAGGAGCAGAAAAGGCTAATGATAAAAATTAATAGGCCAGATGATTTTACTTGACTGTCAATAGGGACCACCCCAGGTGTGAATTGGTTGCAATGTAAGTATTCAGTGGTTTCAAAAGTGCTGTAATGTCAGTCTTAGGGAAGTTGGCTACTTTTTGCCCTGAACTAATAAAAATATTATTAATAACAGGGCTTCTGATAGGATGCGGAAAAAAATTAAAGATTACGCGGAATTTTTGGCCGTATTATGTGTAAACATGCATTGATTATGCGGAAATTACACTAGATTATGCGGAAATTTAAACAATTAATAGAACTAATAAGTATGCCTGACCAATGTATTTATATGCTTATGGTAAA
>NC_090892.1:8889281-8911781 GCF_036669925.1 Montipora capricornis
CTGACAACACAATGCAGCACTACGGTCTTGCAACTAAAATTTGCAAAATTGCGACTAAATTTTCATATCTTGTCACAAAATTGCAACTGGACTTTTTCATTTATTTCAAGCACTATTCAAGCACAATTTCAAACCAGTCCAATTTTGGTATGTCTAATATTCATCATCATAATCTCAAACAAAGGAAAATCAAAATTGAACTGGTTTCGAAATTTTTGAATGAGAAAAAAATTTGAATCACATCATCTCTATTTAAGTTTCCGTGTCTTGAGTTAAAGGGGGTAATGGCATGGGAAGTATACATAAATGTTATTAGAAGCCCATTGGCCCAAAGGGGCTTCTCCAGTGGAGAGGAAATTGTATGTTGTTAGGAAGTCAGAGTAATCTTAGTTTATAATAGGTCAGGGCATTTCCTTTTTGAGACCTCAGGTTGCAATGTACGGGTTTTACTAGAAACCCATCAGCGGCGATACCACCATCTGTTTGTCAGAAATTTGCCTCTCATCGCCTGCTACTCTGCCTTGATTTTCATCCAAACCCTTGTAAAGGACAAGAGTGACAGCCGCTTACATTGGTTAGCCCAGGCATCTACTTCTAATCAAAAGTTATCAAAACCCCTGCAATGCAAATCAAATTAGAATGGTGGGAAAGATACATGTATGAAGAAGCAAGCAGTTACAATGATCCTGACCAAAACACTTTGGGACTCACCCATTTACACTCTTATTTCTGGTAGGCTACCTCTAGGTTGTGTCTATTTCCCATCTATATTTACAGCCTTGTGAGGTTCCTCTCCCACGTCCCCTCAGGAATGTTGAAGACCATTACTTGCACCATAATTTCATATTACAGCACTGTAAGTGTGGAGGAGGGGCACCAATGGAGCTGTTAGTTTCTTTGACAGCTGAATGTTTTGGCCAGGATTGAATTGTGGGAGGGGTACTGTTACTTTGTCTGAAAGTCTCAAGCATCATGCCCACAGTGGCAGAGGGAAGATTACCCAGCGCTGGCCCTTAATGGCAATCCTGATAGTCAAGGATACAAAATGAACTGGACAAATCTGAATGGATATGTATATTTTTTCACAGGCCGGTTAGTTAACAAATCCCATGTAGATCTCCTATGAATACAGTGTATTGAAATCTGGCTTACAGTGTATAAAATGAATATACATGTACCATTTAAGGCCTAAAGGAAAGTAGTACATCTTTTATATAATCTAGTGTCTGTAATAGCTTGTATTAATAATTATTAGTTTCAGAATTCTTACCGAATTCTTGATCATTCTGTAATTTGGATTCAGGACACTTCTTTGGGTTACTGCAGCAACATTTGAGCTGTATTATGATTGACAGGGGTGTTTGTATGCCTGTTACCCTCTTGAATTATTTTATTACATAAAATATTAAAAACGAATTTTAGTATCATGGTGCAATATTTGTGTATTCCACTACACATACAGCATATAGAGCAGGGTTAAATCTTACTAATGCTTGGACAAATTATTTTTTTGATCTACAGGCTGTAGTAGAGACATCAAGCTGGTTTTGGGACAAGGCTGTTGGGTATCGGTCCTTAGAGTTCATGTACTGGCTAAGGTGTGTGTCTATCATTGTTTACAGCTTTTAAATTACAATTTATTATAGCTAAATATAACACATATGAAGAATACAGTCTATTGCAGTTTCAATTTGCAGGGAAGATTTGAAGATAATATGTACAAGTCCTAGCACAAGTGTAGCATGCATGGCTAAAAATCTGGGCCATACTGAGCCCACGTTCAATAATATTAATCCTGTGGCAAATTGGCCAGGGAAGCGATTGCAAAAACAACAAAGAAATGTATGGCACTGTATCCGATATTTGGGATCTTTTTACTGGTGTAGATTTTATTTTGAGTTCTTACAAATGTATCTATCCTAATCTTTCTTAATTTATAGTTCATTTGTACCTCGCCTTGTGCCATTTATTAACTGGAGTTATTTCAAGCTCTTGCACAGCCAGCCTTCAAGCAGAATTGATCAAAGCTTCAAGGTATGTCAGGACACGCAGAAAAAGACAACCAGTAATTATGAAAAAAATGTTACCATTTTTGCATGTGCACAAAGAAGGGCTCAGAGCAATAATGCCTTTTAGTTTGTGTTTTGTGTATAGCCCAGTGATTTGGAAAAAAAATTACATAAGAACTCTTAAGGTCAACTTGTCAAAAGTTGTGCAAGTCCTGGGCAAAGATACAGCCATGGAATATTTTTGGCTTTTTCTCAGCACAGTGACCTACTTTTCAAGATTATTGCTTTGAATTTATTTATGCAAACAGTAATCTAGATTCTTGATTCCATTTCTCTCTACACTGCTTCTGTTGCACTTTTCGTTTTGTTTCACAGTCTTTTCTCATTGTGCTTTAACAAATTCATCTGTCATTAGTGGACCCCAATGACAAGTAATTTGTCTGGCTGCATTAGACAGAGTAAAATCTATATTAGACTAGTCTCAAGTGCTCTCATGACTAAAAGGGTTAATGGCTCCAGGCTGATGGCTGGTAATAATTTTTTGAGCTTTGAAGTGAAAAGCAGATGAGATCACATCATGTTGGAAATTGGCTGCAATGTAGAGAATTTTTTAAGTGTCACTGAAGCTGCTGTTAGCCCTTAGATTATTGGTAGTAGCATCATGTTTTTTTTTTTTTGTAAGTGATTATGTATGTGAATAGCCACAACAAGTGTACTGTAGATTAAACTTATCGCCAATTGATGAGTTTGGGAACTGGTGCCTTTAATAAAAGTTAGTGGGAAGGAGCTTGTTGTGATCCAGGCACCACGGGGTACTGGCATCCCTAGCAAATTTCTTGCCTGTGGTCCAATTTTTGTGCCATTTTGTCTTCTTTTCATCTATAGATTTTCAACTTTGACTGTTTGTTTAAACAGTATGTGACAGAGTGGGCCATCCCACAGTAAGTCTGTTAACATTTTATTTAATCTTAGCATTATTAATAATAATAATAATAATAATAATAATAATTTTTATTATTATTATTATTATTATCATTATTATTATTGTTGTTATTGTTGTTGTTGTTTTTGTTATCGAATGGTGCAATAGGAGCATTACATGTATGTTATTTTATTTTATTATATGACTAGCTCCGTGAGCGGGCAAGATGAACCAAATCGCGCGCTCTGATTGGCTACCCGAGCGGGCAAGATGGAGCGATACTGCCCGCTCGGGATTTCTCGCTTGGTCCCGCAAGATCAAAGATCATTTTTTGGTGTTTTAAGTCATATAATAAATCCTTTATTGACCAAGATTGTTCGGTCAAGATGACTGGATATTGGCCTCGTTCTTTTTTTGCGTGTTTATGGACCTCGACTTCGTCTCGGTCCATAAACACGCAAAAAAAGAACTTGGCCAATATCCAGTCATCTTGACCTCACGCTTGGTCAATAACCCATACATATCAATCTCCATCAACTGACTCGGAAAATAAACATGTTTTATTGGTATTCTGTATCTTTTATAGTTATGGACCAGTCTTTCTGTAGCATACATGTAGATACAGAATACTTCTGGGTAACATGAATAAAAGTATTAATTTATTTTGATTTGTATCGGGATAAAACAATTTGTACATGTATGACCGGAATGCTGTGTTTCTGTTTGCTGTTACAGTAGCCCTAAGGAACATTATTATTTTTATATATGCTAACTAAAGGTAATCACATTATTTTGAGTGCAGTTTGAGATAAATAAGTGCTGCTCACACAAATTTAAAGTCTTTGGAAAAAAAAAACAGCGCTTATTTATTCCAAATTGCACGACAAAAATCTTGGGATTATTTTAGGTAATAATAAATATTAAAAAGGTTAAAGCCAGCAATAGTAATTAGAATAATCTTATTATGGCTGTTATTGATGTCAGCACTTTCTTTCTTTCCTTTTTTATTAATCTTAGCCAATTCATAAAATACCTTGGCAAACAAGAATTCAATAGTAAAATTATTGCTGTTAATGACATTCACAAGCATTTGTTTATTTATTTATTTATTTATTTTAAGGGATAAGACTGTTTATGTGCTCCGAAAGCTTCAGAGTTGGGTCAAAGAGTCAGGATTCCTTGATGTTCATTTTCCAGGTTGGTTTCCATGTTTTTCTGCTTAATCTCTATTTTCTCCTCTGACTCCACTGCTAATGCAGTGTGCCCTTTAAGGAAGGCTGGTGGCCAAGGGATGCAGATCTTTTACTTTTCAGTCCTGATGAGTGGATGGTTGAATGGATGGATGGAGGGATGTGATTCGATGAAAGCATGCCACTAAGTAACCTATTGGCACAGGCATTTGTTAAGGAAAATTTAGCAACCAGGTCCCGGTTGCTCAAAGCATGGTTAGCGCTAACCAGCGATAAATACCATGGAAACCTATAGCTTTTAACCAATGGTTAGCGCTAACCAGGCTTCGAGCAACCGGCCCCGGTACAGTGGCATTTTTTCCTTGCAATGTCACAGTGGTCTTGTAGAGGCAACTTACAGTGTACTTCAAAAGTCTGGGAAAAAAACGGCCCATGAATGAGAAAACGTTACTTCTGGTCGCCATAGGTTGCCTAAAGTCACCTGCTCCCTCTGCGCTGTTATCCTTTACAATAAGTGCAGTAGTATTGTGTTGCTTACATACTCAAGACAAACCCTTATTAGTCTCTGATGCCAAGGAGTCAGTTGAGGCTCCTCAAATCCCTAGGTGTATGTTTTCCACTCAGCTTGATGCAGCAGCACTCTTAATCTGCAATTATTCATTTCTTCGTTTTGTGTAACTTTGTGTTCAAGTATGATGTCATTGTTTCCAGTTTCCAAGAGGTTTTTCCTTGGGTTTTCCGGTTTTCCCATCTCCTCTAAAACCAATGTTTGATTTCAGTTGATTTGCATTAACTTGTAGTAATTGTAATTAGAGTGGTTTTCAATTGAGTGTTGAAAGTACAGTGTAATTAGCGAATTGCTTTGGTTTAATTATGATAACTTCACTCAGTGATTGGTTCAAAGTTCTCGCGCCACTTTTCAATTGGAAGTGGAACCACTGAAGTGAAACCAATCGTGGCTCGCGCATGAACAGTTTCCCGCGCTCTTTCGAGTTTTGATTGGTTTACTGGATTGTCTCCGTCCTGGTTGATTCGCCAAGGTAATTACTTTGGTTTTGGTTTTACGACACTCTATTGAAACTCACTCTAGTAGGCAAAGAGCCAACTGGTGGATGTAGTACTAATTAAGTCCCTATTATTATTATTAATATTAATAATAATTAAAAATATTGAAGATCCGTTACCAGGATTCATGCTTAGAAAGAAGTAAAATCGTTCTCTGGTAAAAAGTTTTGAAAAAACTATGTAATACTATTATAATTATTATTATTGTTATATAACCGTAACACTTATGCTCTGACAGATGTTGCAAAGAAGCAAACCATATAATTATAGCCATTGGCCAAAGGTCCTTAATTTGCCTCATTAACTTCTCCTTCAGCTTTCTAACACATTCCTTAGGATCCTTGCTGTTCCTAGCAAGGCTGTTTTCTGCAACAGTGCCCTCTTGATGGTAATGCCTTGCTTCGCAAGCCACGCATCTAGCCTTTTACTTACTATTCCAAGTGCACCAACAACTATCACTACCACTTCTAGATGTATGATCCCCATAATTTCTCTCTTCAGCGCCTGGTATTTCTCAATCTTTTCATCTTCCTTCTCAGGCACCCTGTGACGAATTATCCACAATGATTGCCTTTGTTATTCTCCCTTTCAACGACAACAATGTCGGGTTTTCTGGCCGCAATGAAATGATCACACTGGGTGGTCATGTCTTACAAGATCTTATATCTTTCGTTTTCCACAACCCTTTCCGGTTGTTGTTCATACCATTTCTCACTTCTGTTCATGTCATACTTACAACAGAGCTTCCAATGAACCAATCTGGCAATATTGTCGTGCCTTCTCTTGTACTCGTTCTGTGCCAGTTTCATGTTGCGCGGCTCTATCACGTAATTGCTAACCATCTTCCCTCTGTTCATGGGTATACCGACCGTGCTATAGCCGCTATTGAGTCCTGCGTTCGTTTCTGATGTCCGTGCGTGGCTACTTCATAATCGCCTGTTAATGAACGACTCGAAAACAGCATTCTCGCCAGCAATTGTCAAAAATATCAATTAATTCTATCTCTGTTGGGGACTTCATCATTCGACCTCTTCACAGTGTTCGTAATTTTGGAGTTCCTGGTTCGATTCTAACATGTCCATGTCGATTCACATCACTGTCACGTTGCCAATACATGTAGTAAGGACTTCTCTGGGGTGTATAAAATTCGCCAAATTAGAAAATTACTCAGTCCTCCCCTCGGGCATTTCACGCAAGAATTGACCATACTTTTTTTTCTTTATTCAAGGTGGCACTCTGTCTTTCTTGTTTAAACTCTCTCTTTTCCTTTGCTCATCACTGTCCTTACTTCTGCCATAAGTCTCTCGTTTGAATTCCGTACATACCATGCCAGATTATATTCCTCAGTCTTCACACACATTTCACAGTCAATTAGGCCTCCTTGTCCTTTCTGTCGTGATAGATATAACCTGCCTACATCACTTGTGGGGAGTAGAGCCCCGTGTAGTGTCATCATTTTCCTGTTTAAAATTTCGATCCAGCTCCTTTAGTTCATCACTCTTCTATTCTATCACACCAGCGCTATACCTTAGGATTGCAACAGCCCATTTGTTGATAGCCATGATCTTATTCCTTCCACTCAACTTTGTCTTAAACACTAATTTCAGCCTCCGTTTAATATATTCCTTTACAACTCTTTCATATCCTTCTCTTTTAATTGGTCTGCTTCCAGGATGCCTAAGTACTTATACCTGTTGTCGTCAATCTCCTTCATAACTTTCCTTTCCGGTAATACAATTCTACAATTTTACCTCGTTTCAGTAAGAGCACCCCACACGTTTTTATTCCAAATTCCATTCCAATGTCCGAGCTAAGTGTTTGAACTGTCTGTACAAGGGAGTCAGCCTGTTCGAAAGATTTCTTAAATAGTTTTAGGTGATCCGTTAACCGTTGGTGGTTTCTCTTACACTCATGCACGCCCTCTCCGCTCATACCCAGCTTTTGACCTACTCAGCACTAACGAAAGTGGAACCATACAATGGACAAACAGCAACGGCGAAAGGCTCTCTCCTTGGAATGTCGCCCTATTGATGTTCACAACTCCCAATGGCTGTGCACGTGATGTCGGTTCGATCTTCCACTCACCCATAGTGCTCAAGAGAACTGTCTCACGTTAGCCACAACACCAAACATTTTCAGGCATTCCACTATCCAACTATTGGCACCATGTCATAGGCCTTGCGGTAATCGATCCTGGCCATGGCAACGTTCGTGTACCTCCTTTTGCAATCCTTAAGGATCGCATTATTGATCAGCAATTGATCTTTTATAGTCCCCCTGCTTCCTCTCTAACACCCCTTCTGTTCTTCAGGTAGAATCTCCTCCAGATATTCGTACGGTGCCTCAGCAATGACGCCTGTCATGAGCTTCCACATAAGGGGGAGGCAAGCAAGTTGTCAACTGCATTTCCTTTGCTGGGGTCCTTCACACATAAGATCGTTGTCCCAAAGGTTAATGACAGCCTCTCTTCTCCTTTCAATATGTTATTCAGCTGTTCAGCAATTCTTCTGTGAAGGGCCTTCAGGTTTTTAACCAGAAACCTTGCGCACCATCCCTGCTAGGTGCTTTCCAACTTGGCATCTTTCTACTCTGGATAGTTACCATCCCAGGTATGTTATCTCCAGTTCTCTCTGTTGATCATCCTCTCCGCGTCCTATTATGCTCACGACTGTCCCTACACTCCAGATATTTCTCCAAAACTTCGTACTGTCGTCCTCATCAGGGATTATTATTATTATTATTATTATTATTATTATTATTATTATTATTATTATTATTATTATTATTATTATTATTATTATTATTATTATTATATTATTATTCTATGGCCGTTGTTTAAATCATTCTTTTCAATCAGGCAGGTGAGGAGGGGTTCAGTTGCTCAGATGTGTATTTTGAAATGGTGAATTCTCATTTCATTGTCGTTAGTTGAAGTCCGGTTTGTGAAGAAAGATGACATCTTCATGAGTCCATGTTATGACCAGGACGTGTGTTTCATCAACATCATTGTGTTCAGGTCAGGAACAAGAACTTTTCTCTCAATATTTTGCAAGTAACCCTGCATTTTTATCCTCGGACGTTATATATTCTGTTTTGTTGCTCTCCTTGAGACTTGGTGGGAAACTCGGCTTTTTCTGTTACATGTCGTGACCTCAAAGCAGCGAATGGAGTCACGCCCTGTTGTTGACAAATTACGATGACAACTGTTAGCTTATTCCAACGTCGTTGGCTCTTTTTCATTACGTAAACTGCTGCGTATAATCTCTGGACTCCGTAATGTGTTTAATAGATGAGCTTACAAGTGGGGGCTTTATCCGACGGGTATACAACCGGAATAACAATAACTTGTCGAAACGATGTATTCTTCGTTTTCAATCAGGTGCCAAAATAGTGTGAAGTATGCGTCTGCCGCCATGTTGGATGATATACAAATCCAAAATGGCCAAGGGTGGATCGTAATACCACTTTAAACAGAAAATTTAAAAAATGTAAAAATATTGCTGGAAATCAAGTTTATTTCTGCCATTTTATCTGCACTTTACGTCATCTTCGGATCGAAGAACAACCACATTTACAATATCTTTCTTGCTAAATTTAAAGAACTTTCCACTGAGTTAACATGCCTCGTGAACAGTATTGTTAACTGCAAGGGAAAAGTCTCAGCCTCAATTGGCTTACATTCCAGTTTCGTTTATCTTAATTGTCAGTTTCCATCTTACTACAAATATTCAAATGAATTATATTTATTCTAGCGTTTTGAAGGTTAATGTAAAACTGTGCAGGCTATTCTGTTAGGGTGCTTGCCTCGAGATCCGGGAATCCCGTGTTCAAGATGCATTCTGACCTCTGGTTGAATTTATTCCTGGTTGTCCCTGGTTCAACTTCTCAGCTGCACTTGTAAATAGCCAAATAGCTTGCCTCCGGCCAGTTGGGATTTTTAACAGTTGTTGTTGAATGTTGTGTTGTGATTGTGTTTCATTGGCCCTGAAAAGCCCTATGGGGAGTGGTCAATTAAGTATGTATTGTATTGTATAATGGGGTGTAGTATTCTGTTTTCAGGTAGGTGGGCCCATAACCGGAGGAGGGGGGAGGGTAAGAGTGGGGCTTTTCAGAGACAGTTTACAGTTGTGGTCCTTGTTAATGACTTCCTCTTTCTCTTACGAGACCAACAACTTTTGCTTCTGTCTTGTTGTTCACTTGTTGAGGTGTGTTCGATGTTTTTTCCACAGGCCTTACGACAAATATATCCCGTACGAACCTTACTGGAAATACTATGAAGACCTGATGATGTCAGTTGGTGGGAAACCTCATTGGGCAAAGGTAGGAGAACGAGCTGATTGATAGATTTTTCATCATCTTCATTGTTGTCGTCTTCGTCATCAACGTGTTTATAATCATAATCGTTCGCGATTGAACTGAGCCACCACTTGCTTCATACATGAAAGTTCCCTGTGGGACGTTAAAGAACCCACACACTATTTGAGAACAGTAGGGGATGTAGTCCTCGGTGTTGTGGTTGTCCTGTTCTCTCTAGCAGAAGTTGCTGGCTTGAGTTCACCTAAGCAGAAACAGCCGTAAGTCAAAAAGGGGCTTTGCCGAGTGCTGGAACATTTAGATGTAGATGTTACATGTTAACCTCCGTGAATGAAATGAAGAAGATCGGAAGTTCGTTGGTTCGGCTTCTGCAAAGAAACACTCAGATGTTATCCAACGAAAAGCAAATTTTCTTCATTTCATTCACCGGCCGAGGTTAAGATGTAACGTCTCTTTCAGTACAATCGCTCCATTTTGCCGACCATATAGATCCTAGCGGTAAAACGGGACAATTATCACAGGTGTCGACAATCTTGGACAAAACTCTTAGGAAAAGTTCTGTTGTAAACACCATTGGACATGCACTCACAAACAAAGTCTAGTGCCATTTCCCCCCCCCCCCCCCCCCCCCTCTCTCTCTCTCCCTTTACCAATGTTGACAATCAAACCAATAGATAGAGAGATTTAGCCTCGCGTTACGGCAAACGGTAAACGCCAGACTGAAATTTGCGTTTTGCCACAAATAGAAGAAACTTGTTTGATTTAAGCTCGTTTCTTGCCTATAGGAGGGAGTTCGGCCCAGTGGTGAGGGCGCTTGCCTTGAGATCCGGGGGTCCCGGGTTCAAGACACGTTCTGGCCACTGGTTGAATTTCTTCCTCGTAATCCCTGGTTCAACTTCTCAGCCAACTTGTTTGCCTCCGGCCAGTTGGGATTCTTAACAGTTGTTGAATGTTCTGTTCTGTCGTGATTGTGTTCACGGGCCTTGAAAAGCCTTTATGGGGAGTGGTCAATTACATATGTATGTATGTATGTATGTATGTAAGCAGCAGGTATCAAGAAACTTTTCAAAAGAGAGCGACGTATTGAATAAAATAACGTAATTTTCATGCTTTTCACGTTTCGCGTTTGCCGTTTCACGTTAACGCTATGCCTAATTTCTCTAATGTTGTGAAAAATACTGTGCAACCCTTTGGCCGTTCCTAGACCAACATTGGATTGTGGGAGGGAGAAAAGTATGGAGAGGTTAATCTTTTATCACACAGACAAATTAGGGAATGACCATTTCATGGTGGGGTGTTACATTTTCCCAACGACTTTTGTCCAAGATGGCAATTTTAAGGGCCTCAGGCTCCCGCGAGTCTCCTATAGCTCAGTGGTGGAGCATCCGAACTAGTAATCGGAAGCCGTTCGTAGGTTCGACTCCTGCGAAGGAGCACTCGGATTTTTTCCGGTCATCTTCTGTGGCTCAGTGGTAGAGCATCCGAACTAGTAATCGGGAGATCGTGCGTTCGATCGACTCCTGCAAAGGAGCACTCGGATTCTTTCCGAGTATCCCCGAATCAAAATCGAAAACCAAATCTTCTTCATAGTCTTTGCCGTCGTGATCATCATCATCATAGCTGTCTTTATTTTATCATCATTGATCATCGTCTTAACCACCTCCTCCGGTCGTCGTCTTTATTGTCATACATCTTTATCTCAACTCCCAGTAGAGACTTAAGAAAGTTATGTTTTTTCATTTTTGACCGTTTTTCCCTTCTAGGCTCACAACCTCACAGTTGCAGACATCGAGAAAATGTTCCCGAAGTTTCAAGAGTTCCGTGAGATTTGTGAAAAGTTGGATCCCCATGGTCTGTTTCGCAATGAATACGTGGAAAAAGTGATTTTTGGGTCGGCCTCTCTTGGTGATAACGGAACAATTTTGAACGCAACAGAAGAGAGTGATCGACAGTCTGTGACACACACTGTGGATACAGGACTATGAAAGGCGCTTTTGTCTTTTTTTCTGATATTTGAACCCCTTGGCCAACCATAGAAATTCGGTTTTTTTAGAACGCCTTGTATTGAGAAATTGCAAAGAAATCGACTTTTACCTTATGTAGACTCTCTTAAAATGTTCCTCTCGTCCTAACGCTTACCCGCAGTGAGAAACTAAAATCATGGGCTCAAGTGGGGACACTTTGTTGCGTCTATACAAAGCACAATGAATTTTACAATACAGCTGCGTTCAGCGCACCCTGCCAGCAGTCTTTCTTAAAGTCTTTATTGAGTATACGCAAGCCGTTGCTTGGAGACAGTTTCAAATCCAGGGCAAGTCTCGATCGCACTCCTAGACGCCATATTGACTTTCGTGCTGAAGGCTCGAGTTTGACCTTCTCCCTCTCAAAAATATGATGCGAGCGCTGCCTAAACCAGTTTGACCTGAGTGACTAGCCCAGAAACTTGGTCTGCGTCGACTCAATAAGATTTCTACAGAGCCTCTCTTGCTCGCCCCTCTGGTGAGGCTCTGTTCGCAAGGTGCCTTCGGTGTGGTTTTAGGGACCTATATTCCGTTTTCGAAATGAACAGAACAGCATTCTCTTTATGGCACCATGCCTTCTGTAAGCAATTTGGTATGTTTATGCAACGAAAGGTGAACAATGTAGTCAACAGAAACTCGATATTCTTGAACGAGAAAAGCATTAGAATATAACATAAATTTCCAAAACAATATGCTATTAAAAGTTCAATTTTTGAAGTGAGTTGCGAATGTCATTTCTATCTATCAAAACTATGGCGCGCAAACAATTTTTTCTATACAGTAACAGTGTGCATGTAACGCAGTTTTTTCAGATGGATCCAGATGAAAAAGAACCTTTCTTAGTTTGTATTTATTTTCTGGTGTGCTCGCGAGAGGTTAATTCACCTGTGAGATAACCCCGGCGTAGTTTCAGTTGTTTGTATTCGTCACTGAGTTGGGAAGAAGTTTCGCTTTTAAAGTTTCCATTTTCATCTTGGCGATGACAAGGTCTCTTTTGAAGAAATGATATTTTTCCAATAGTGACTCGGGGATTCTCGGAAAAAGTCCGATTTTTCACTTAGAGGAGTCGACTGTACGACCTTCCGATTACCACTTGGGATGCTCAATCGCGGAGCACCTATTGCAGACTCACGGGAGCAACAATAAGTGTGATTCAACTAGGGTCAAGTACACTGCTATGTCTAAAATTGTCGAAACCGTGCGTACTCGCAATTGAAATAAGTGACTGAGATGGAAATTGCTAACGACGGTAGATGAAATGAAAAAGTCATCTCTTCATGGCATCTACCGGGGGTTAACAATTTCCATCTCAAAATGGAGATGATCCTCGTACTTGGGGTGACTGAACACAGTTTTTAAGCACTTATACTTCCATTTCTGCCACATTTCTGATTTTTTTTCCTGGAAGCTAAAACTTGGTCCCTGATTTGAACTACCACGAAGGTTCATCTTTTTGACAATTTATGTGCTCTACAGGCTGTTACCATGGTAACGCATGATAAAGAAGTCGAAAGAATGCCTCTTCCTCATTTATGCAAAATTCGCCATTACTTTCAGTGTCGCATTTGCTTCTTTAAAGTAATAGAATTAAAGTACGTTTAAAAGCTGTTAGGTGATTTGTTCTTTAAACACTGAATTGGACTGACGAGCCGAGCCGAGGCGCGTGAGTGTTACTGCGTCAAAAGTGGCCCTGTATTCTGTAGTTGCTCCCATTTTTCTTTCCAAATTGATTGCCCTGGGCCTTACAGCATTTAAACTGATCATTTTCCATCATCGCTTGGAATTTTCACAATGGTTTGTTGACTCCAAGTAGGTACGCTTGCGCAGTACAACCGGAAGGACAAGGATCCTGTCCCAGTTCCCGACCGTTAGTCTAAGGTAACGAGAGCGTCTGGGAACGAGATTGGTTACAATGTACGATATTGCAGGTGTGCTGATCCTAAATTGACAACTAGACCCTCCGTGAGGGTACACTGGGTTGCCTGTGGTACGTGCAGCGTTCCAGGCAAATTGTGACTGGCCAACGGGCCGATTACGGGCTTGCAAAAACAAAGCAAAAGGTAATTAAAAAACCATATAATAAACTACTTACTAACCGAGCTATAATCATGGACAAAAGTGTTGGGAAGGTAACTTCATTTTACAGATACCCCCCTCCCCCTTTTCAATGTTGGATTTTCCAGGGAAAAAAATGGTGACTTTTCTTACCTGAAGAACTCCAACATTGAATATGGGGGAGGGGGGCCACAAGAGCATGGTATTTCCCAAATACTTCAGCCAATAGTTAGAAAAATCGAATTATGTGTGAAGTGAGCTGATGCCCGCAACCTTCCCAACAACTTTTGACCACGATTGTAGCTCGAGCCGTACTGGGGAATATTGGCCCTGGGTCGTTTTTGTACGGACCTCGCTGCCCTCGGTCCGTACTGCCACGACCTCGGGCCAATATTTCCCTGGCAGTACGGCCCTCGCGCTCGGTTAGTAAGAAGTTATTAAGGGGTCACCCAGAAGTCATACCAGGAGAGGCCCTTTGGCTCACAGGTCCTCACACATTCGTACGACGAAACAGATCCTTTTCTGAGGTTAAAAACCTGGCTACTGGCCTAACTCTTTTTCCTACTTTCCCAACCGCGAGAAAACCGCGGTAAATCAGCCATGGCCAAAAAATGTTTTTTTTTTTTCTCAAAAATTATTTAAAGTTAGGGGGAAGAAATACATCATTTTAAAGCTAAGAAAATAAGCTTTCCAACAGCTTATAACTTATTTACAGACAACTGAAACATTTTATAAAAGCGAAAGTTGAACGAAAAAAATTAAGAAAAATAACAGTAAAATATGTTTTCTAGGCAAAATCTGGTCATTTTAGCGTTGATTACGATTTTTTGGATGCAAAACTAATATTTTCTGCAATTTATCTGCTTTCTTGGGCATAAATTCGACCGAAAACTGATAAGGCACGAATATTTTTAGATTTTTGGGAATAATAGATAACGTGGTTCAATGCGTAATGTGATAATGCGATAAAACTGTCAAATTTGCGACCCATTGCTAACGGCAACGGAAGCGATCGCATTACGAATAATTAACCTCTGTTGCCAAAAACCACCCAAATAACCGGTCAGTGTAAAACCAGGGGCACCCAACAACCAATTCGTCGTAAAATGTATTATTATACCCTAGTTAATGAAAATAAATGTTATTAGTCATTTTCAGGTGTTTTTCAGTGTTGCTGGGAAAACATTATCTCTTCCTTTTTCCCAGCAACACACACAAGAAATTTCCCAGCCAGCTAGATAAAATTGCATGACGAGACGCAAGTGGGTCTGAACTGGAAGTACCCGATTTCTGAATCCAATTAAGTTGTGGTTTACTCAGTAATGACTCTTCTGTCAACAAAGAGGGGTAATAGGATTAACATGTCAGTTATCTAATTTAGCCTTGACGAATAACATGCGTTTCTGTCATTTGAGAATAAGCCGTTTTGTTCGTTTCAATCACATGAGCACGGCACGGCCACGTTGATCACTGTGATTTTCTTGCGCGGGCTAAGACATCGCGGAAGGTTATTCACGATTTTCTCGGGTACAGAGCCCGTAGTTCTTAGATCCAAGGAAAAAAGTGGTATGTGTTAAGCAACATAGGTTATGGAGACCGTCTGAGCTGCTGGTGCGCTTTCCAGAGTAATTTGCTCGGTAGATGGAGCTCCGTTTAAAGGAAAAGCTTCTACAGCAGATAAAATGGTCACTTCATCGTTTGGATTAATCGTTGTATTCCTTCGTCATACACCGGATTCACCACTGTATCAAGATGAGCTATTTGAACAGCTAAGAGAATTTTTAAACAGCTTTGACCTTAGCCTTTGCAGAAATCAAGTTTTCGGTGCTGGCTGGCTGACTCCACCGAATTGCTGTTTGAAAATGCCATTGTCATCTCACATCAAATGGACAATGATACTGGCTGCGTCTTACTAACCCCGCCGGACAGCTGTTCAAGTAAGGTAAGTTGCAATCGAGCCATTTGTGGTCACGTAAAACTGGGGCAATATGAAAGGAAAATTCGAAAAGAAGTGTCTGATGTTTATTTTTCGCTTAAAATGTTTGTTCGCGATAGATTTTGATGATCCAGAAGCTTATTTCACATTAGGAGCCTTGTAAACGTTCTTTTCAAGTCTTGCGAACATTGTTATTTTGATGAAAGCAACAGACTTTCGTATTTTATTTCCTAAGCTTATTGTTAATTGACGATTCAATGCCTACTCAATGTTCTACATCTCCGAACATGAAGGATTGCCAAAGTAAAGATATCAACACCTCTGGAAAAAACATAGTTAAGACTTGCTTTTTGCCTTTTTTTTCTAGATCAACTGGAATTCGTGATGATGTGGAGTTTTTACTCGAAGAAGAACTGAGCAGTATCCAGCTTTATGAATTGCACATGGTTTATGCGAAATACTACTTCTGGGTTATATTGGGCTTTTGCCGTATAAATTGACTCTCTTAAAGATGTAAATAATGCATTAAGAAGTTATGGCCCTAAATCCTTCGAGGGTGATAGGCTCACAGAAATGAAGAACAAACAGAAATTGGAAAACACAATGTCGATGTCATGTATGCGAAAGTAAACTTGAAGCTTTCTTTCTAAATACTTATTGCTATGTGGCTCTCCAGAATGTAATTATTCATAGATGTGTGGCTTTCCAGGATTTAATTCATTATCAATGACATTTTGGAACACATTACGTGTAGCTTGAGCCTAAGGCTTGTGACTTTCTTTCGACAATAATATAAACGTCTGTCAAATTTCCATCATTTGAGGCTTTAGTATATCTAGTAGGAAGTAAATACATGTAGAATGTAGTCTGTCAATATTTTACTACAAAGGTATCAATATTATTATTGCGTTAAGGTCACACAAAACGTGGCATTCTGGCCAATCTTGATGAAATTGGGGAATATTCTCTTCCAATATTTTAAATCTCTTCTGCATAACTTAACTGATCAGTTTTCAGCTAGAACTGGTGATGTCAAGAGTAGGATCCATATAGACCATCGTAGTGTGCAACTGCTGCTTTTAAAAAATCGTTTCCTATTGTCAAAGCTTGGTTATACTAATGAGGTTCACAGTGGCATCCAGATGTATCGTTGGAGTGTGCAACTGTTAACTTTTAACATTCTTGTCCGATTGTAAAAGCTTGGTTACTAATGAGGTTGATAGTGGCATCCAGATGTGTCGTCGGAGTGTGCAACTATTGACTTTTAACATTCTTGTCCGATTGTAAAAGCTTGGTTACTAATGAGGTTGATAGTGGCATCCAGATGTGTCGTCGGAGTGTGCAACTATTGACTTTTAACATTCTTGTCTTATTGTAAAAGCTTGGTTACTAATGAGGTTGATAGTGGCATCCAGATATGTCGTCGGAGTGTGCAACTATTGACTTTTAACATTCTTGTCCGATTGTAAAAGCTTGGTTACTAATGAGGTTGATAGTGGCATCCAGATGTGTCGTCGGAGTGTGCAACTATTGACTTTTAACATTCTTGTCTTATTGTAAAAGCTTGGTTACTAATGAGGTTGACAGTGGCATCCAGATGTGTCGTCGGAGTGTGCAACTATTGACTTTAAACATTCTTGTCTCATTGTAAAAGCTTTGTTACTAAAGAGGTTGATAGTGGCATCCAGACGTATCGTCGGAGTGTGCACTATTGACTTTTAACATTCTTGTCCTATCGTAAAAGCTTGGTTACTAATGAGGTTGATAGTGGCATCCAGATGTGTCGTCGGAGTGTGCAACTATTGACTTTTAACATTCTTGTCTTATTGTAAAAGCTTGGTTACTAATGAGGTTGATAGTGGCATCCAGATGTGTCATCGGAGTGTGCAACTATTGACTTTTAACATTCTTGTCTTATTGTAAAAGCTTGGTTACTAATGAGGTTGATAGTGGCATCCAGATGTGTCGTCGGAGTGTGCAACTATTGACTTTTAACATTCTTGTCCTATTATAAAAGCTTGGTTACTAATGAGGTTGATAGTGGCATCCAGATGTATCGTCGGAGTGTGCTACTGTTTACTTTAAGCAGCCCTATCCTGATGTAACAGCTTGGTTACTGATGATGATGTCTGAAATATTGGTTAAAGTTACTAATATTCATTAAGGCGTTTTGCTCACGTGTACTGCATCAAATCGAGAATAGCTTTTGGTAGCACTAATTTTGAATTGGAGTTATCTGTTTGTTTTTGTCTGCAATTTACAACATTTCTATAAGTAAATCATATTAATCTGAATAAAAACTAGGTGTGTTTTTAGGCAGCGATAAAATACAACCACACCTGCCCGGATATGTTATTCTAGGAAGGAATATACTGAGTACATATTAGAGGATGATGATTATTGTCTCCTGATTATTACTTTCTTATTTCTTTTATAGTGGCAGTTTTAATTATTCTTGACTAAGTTAAGGAAATGAAGAATCGAACTGGGTTAAAGTGATTTTAACCCAAATTTCATTTTGAAGTATGACAATGACGAGTTTAATCGAATGCAAACTGATGAGCAATTTGCAGACAAGCAATACAATTTTTGTCAATGAAAACGAAATGGGGTGTCCCAAAAAAGAAGACCCGAATACCCCGAAAACTCGAAAAAGTAACCCAAAACCCTCAATTTGGCTAACCCTAGGCCTAAAGTTGGTTTTTTGAGTCACCTCAAGCGAAGTTCAAGTCCTTCATTCCCTACAACTTGTTTCAAAGTGAAAGCTAGGCGATCCGCCATATTTAGCTGAGTAATCACTCTCCACATGTGGCTGGGCACCATCATTTCCCGTCGGATGTACACTGTTACACTCTAGGTCTAAAAACTAACTTTAGGCCTAGGGTTGAAGGTTTTGAGTTACTTTTTTCGAGTTTTCGGGGTCTTAGGTTCTTCGTTTTCGAGACACCCAACGAAATGCCCTTTTTATAATGTACTTCTTGAAGCGGTGTTACGAAATAGCAAGAAATTAAAAAAAGACAACAAATACTAGTAATCTCGCTATCTGATTGACTAATTGAGAGTCTTGACAACGCTGTTTGCGTCATTTTGAGAAATAAACCAATCATATTGCTAGCAAGTTTTTGACAACGCTTCGCTCTTTCTTTTTCTGATCTTGGGCACGCTCTGAAATAAACATTTACTTTGACGTTGAATGAATAAACTCGAATCCAAACTCGAACATGCCTTCCTCCCTGAATATTGTGGTAAAAAAGAAATAGAATGTAGTTCAGAGGTTTCTGTACTCTTATAGACAACGATATTCGTCATCACAGGTCAACATTGTGACCACTGTGATTAATATCGTTGTCGATAGGAGTACAGACAACGCTGAACCACAACATTCGATTTATTATGTTACCGAGCAAAATTAAAGACGAAGACGTGGTTTAGCTGCATATAATTTGGCTAGTGTTTAAATTAATTTACGCATTGGTGTAGCTCCTTGAGTTTACATCTAAAAAGCGAGATCTTTTTGTGTATTGTACTTCCTAATGTCATTTAGGTTCTGCAAGTTTTTAATACGTGGCATTTCATGACCCACCAAGTAATTAAAAATGAAAGCATGGTTTAGCGGCGTCGAAATAAATATTTGACGGGAAAAGCAATGATTGTATGCACCGGCGTATAAAAACTACAAAGGTAACGAAGAGCATTAATAAACTGTTGCTTCTCGATTTGTTTTTAAATTATCTTTTTGTCAAGTCGCGATCCACACAGTTGAGAATTTCACTCAAGTCAAATCAGGACGTTCGTCTGCTGGCATGCTTGTTGAGAGTGTTTTAGAGTGAAATTGTCTTAGATTTCTTTTGGAAGAATCAAGAGAGAGACCCTTCAAAGTTCCCCTCAGTCTGGCACCCGAGTTAAACAAAGGCGAAAGACAAAGAACAAAAAGTGACATTTTTCCCTTGGGATACACGCTTACGCTTGTATGTGTATGTGTATTAGTATTCGCATAATTTTTATTATCTCGCAGCTTTTCTCGACAGTCAACTTTTTGTCGTTGCTATGTAAATTCCTTTCTTTGGACAAAATATAAAACCCGAAAACCAACAACCAGATGAGTCTCTAATTTAAAGATCCTGAGTCACGTCCGAACGTTGGTACGAACGACACTTTCAATTAACATGTAATAGCTCTGTTGTCTTCCATCGTTAAAGTTCTAATTTTCATGTGTCTGCTGAGTGAAATAAACGTCAACCAATTTCGTTAACAAGACATTTGCTGACAGCTTGAAGGCAGACTTTAACGCCTTGGGCTTTCAAAGTGTTACATTCACCACTGTACCGAATTTCAAGTATGAAAGGAATGCGGGGATAAAAACCCCGCATTCCATCAGGATACTTCCAGATAGACCCCGCTTGAAACCAAGTTGGTTTCCCAGCCAGGAATTCCGCGCGCTTTCAAATCTCTCGATCCAAAACGACCGAACAAAAGCGAGAAAACAGGTTTTTTCCGAAAGCGCAATCACTCTGACCAGCCGACGTATGTTTGTGACTTCTCTCTAGGAGAGAGAAGAGGTCCTTTTTTTTGTTTGTTTGTTTTTTAGTCGTCCTCAGTCTTCAGAGTTTCTACAGCCAGCTCGGGTTGAAATGCGAGAAAAAGTCAGTAATTCCCAGGCAAAACCCCTATCAATAACAAAATTTCCCAGCCAGCTCATCGAAACACCTGTATTTTTGCCAGCCAGCAAGATTTCTCTGGCGAACAGATAATGCGAGGAACAGATTCGTTGGGTGCCCCTGTCTCTTCGAAATGGCACATAAAGATATTGGCCAACACAGGTTCTAAAGGCGAGTGCATTGCACCGCCATCAATTTGATCGTAGTAGTCGTCATCAAATATGAAATGGCTCTTCTTAGTGGCAAGCTCGAGTTGACCCTTTAAGGCAGAGCAGAGTTTGCCTGTTTGTCTGGCAAGTAACATTCATTTTTTACTCAACTCTTCTTTAAAAAAATAGGAAATGTAACATTGAAAAATTATTTGAATGAAAGCTTGTTGTCTCTTTTGTGCTTTATTAGGTGGGTTCATATTGGTTGAGGTCACACTTAGCAGTTTACTAAGGTAAAAACCCTTAACTATGGTATAAAAATGGTAAGCAAAGTTTACTATGGTAAAACGCATAAGATGACTTGTACATTTCCCAGACGTTTCCTTGTCACAAGAGGGCTACACAAATGCCGAGTTGATGACAGACAGGAATTTTCGAGTTCCGTCGTAATATATTTCGTGACTGCGCCATGGATCGTGCACGTGTTGTAGCTTCGATTGTGGCTCTTTTTTTTTTCTTATCGTTGCAATCCGTAAAGCTCATAGATTTAGATTTCTGGCTCTTTACCTTGTTTTTGAAAGGAGGCAATGTGAGCCTCCAAAGCACATGTATATAGTGGGCGCACGCAAATTCAGCAAAGTCCCGAAATGCTTCTCAAAATCATGACAAGATGTCACCTAAATAAACAAAGTTTAGATAAACGCTAGATAAACCATGCTTTTACCATGGTAAAGAGAGAAAAGCCGGTCACATTGAAAAACTCATTTACCATGGTAAACTTTCGTTTACTATGGTAAAAAAAGCTCAAGTGTGACCTCAACCACTAGCGGACTAAGGATACCTTAAGTACACTTGAGCCCTACTTCAGATGTGAACGGCTTTAATTTCAGCTCAAGTAGCCTACTTTGTGGCCATGGTAATGCATTGCCTTCAAAGAAGCCGAAGTACACTCTCAAGTCTAGTTCAGACCATCCTTACGAGCTTACTTATCAGCTGACTTATCTACTATCAAAACACATTCCGGAAACGGACGTCAATCAAGCATGAAATTCGGGAAATTCAGAGCACACAAACACGCGAACACGCAAAATTTGCTTCTACTTCGACGAAAAACGACTGTGAATGAATCCGTATAGATCTTACCAGGGGATGGATGAGGACAACTTTTTAGACAAAGACCTTATATAAGTCTCTATGCTGTGTTTGATTGACAACACGATTACCTTGAAAGCATACTTTGAACTCTAATATGAACGCTCATCACGGTAAGTAAACATGGACGATCTTAAGTGTACTTGAGCTCGGGTATACTTAAAGTGTACTTACTCCGCTTCGAAAAGGGTTTGATGTGAACTGTCAGAAATTTATGCTTTGTGATTGTGTTTCGCTTGCACGCACGCAACTGAAATAGGAAGGGTTTCTTGCCTCTTATAGCAAATATGTTGCTTGTTTCAATAAATGTTTCGCTGGAAAATATTTCTGTTAAATTTCCAGCTTTTGTAAATTTATCATGTTGTGTAATGTGTTGAAATGTGTTGAAATGTGATACGGGGAGAATTTTTGTGGTAACGCGTAAGTCACGAAAATAAACAGGTCTGTTGGAAGCGTGCTTGAGTTTCAACAAAATGACCCCCAAAATCGGCAAAAGATTGTGACGCTGATGAATAATAAAGTAGCTGCTATTACCAAAACGATGGAATTATCTGGTGATAAATAACCTCGTCTTAGAGAGTAAATTTTTGATTTTCCAGAAACAATGGTCAACCTCTGAGAGTTGGGCGATTGTGATCTTTGTGTTGAATTCGCGCATTTCTTTTCAAAATTTATAACAATTGAAAGAAAAAGAAAACTAACAAAAACAAAAACCCGGTATCTTGGCATCATTTGACACAGATGCTTCACTGTTTCGCGAGTAAACATGCCGCTGTAACTTGATCACTGCGCCCGCTGAATTCGATGTGCGATTTACTCGTTGCAGCCAAAAGTACAATTACAACAAAACAACTAAAATCTCCCAAAATGTTTTTCGCTGATGGTAACTTTTTATATTCGTGGTAACTTTTTATATTCGTATATTAAAATAGAATTTTCGGTCCTTTGTTTCTGTTACTGAGTGGTATATTTCTTTAGCCTGCGAGCAGGCTCTCTCTCTTCGGTGGGAGAGAAGGAGAGCCTGCACGC
>NC_090892.1:8916781-8919281 GCF_036669925.1 Montipora capricornis
TCTATGCACAAAGACACCACTTACCAGGGGAGTGACAGGCAAGACTTTTGCCGACACAGAAAAAAAAAAAATAATAAAAAAACGAAAAAAAAAAAAGAAAACAAACAAACTAAACGCAGACCTCGACTGGGTTTGCCCATAGGCAACCCAGTAAATATGGCTATTTTCATGGAAATTTACCGACAATTATTACGACACGAATAGTGTCGAATGAAATAAGGTTCTTCACGGTGAAAGTTTGCAATATTCGAGAAAACGTCGTCTTGTAAGTTGATTGCATCTTATGTTCTTATATCATAGATAAAACGTAATATTCTGTTTAAGATAAAGGGCCTGAAACTTGGTAAGCCGATACATCCAGAAGTTAAGACAGTACTCGTCTGTATGGGCCAAATATTGTACGCTTTTAGCCCTTAATTAGGGCAAGGTTTAACTCTTCGAGGATATTTCAAAATTATAGACCAAGAGCTTAGCTGGGGAAAACTTTGGCCCGAATCGTAACTTACGTGAAAATTTAGTTTCACTAAAATTAGTTTTACTAAAATGAATTCCGCTTAGCGAAGAAAGAGGAAAAAAAGAGACTGAAAAAAAAAACAAAGTGAACTTGGCAACAACGTTTCGATAAAAGACGACCTTATCGGACATAAGAGTTTACAAACTGGTATTTAGATATTCATTCTTTATATGTATTTGCCTATCTATAATGTCAAAAAACTGGACTCTACGTTTGAGCTGTCTGGAAGGACAGAGAGCTGTTAATTGTTTAGCACGAGGCAGGTGGAAAAAGCTATCTTTACTGAAAAACCTCAAAACGCGCTATATAGGAAACCAAAAAAAGGTTTTAATTTATTTGGTTTTAACTTTTATCGCCCGCAAGCCTCTGTTAACTTTACTAGACAAAATGTTACCGATTTCGAAAATGAGTTGATATTTTAAATTTAATTTTAGTGAAATACTCCAAGACATCTGTCGCATCGTTGTATAATCGTGGCGTTACATGTTGTCTTCATGGAAAACAACATTAGCGCCTTTACCGTCACGAAGACACCAGAAAAGGAGAGCCAGAAAATTGTTATTTATTTTGTTAGTATATTTGTTGCCGGTCAAAACCCGTTACAGGTTGAATTCGTTTTTACCTAGGTTGAATACGCACTCAGATGAACTGAAAAAACTTTTTTGGAGCCTAAATTAAGCCTAGGGAAGAATTAGGGTCAGCAACGAGTTAGGATAGGTTTTTGCTATTAGAGCGGTTTTCAATTGAGTGTCGAAAGTAATTAGCGAATTGCTTTGGTTTTTCATTTCAAAAAGACAATTACGTGAAATAGTACTTTTAGATAACGTTCTCGTATCAGACTCGTATCCGTCGACGTCGTCCTTTTGTAATCTCCCTTATGCATATGTTTTCGGCTTTGCCTTTTATATATTCAACTTGTGTGGAAAAACTTGCGAATTTATTTACCTCAGTTACGAAATCGAATAAGTGGTGAATAACTTTGAGCGTTTTCTCAAAATGATTTGAACCCAGGAGTTACTTACCCCGATTGATCGTCTGGGTGAAAAAGAGTCCTGGGAAGAACTGTTGGCTGTGAATGACGTTTCCACAACCTGAGTGGAAGTCATCTTTAGAGTCAAGTGACGGTTGGAAACTAAACGAATGTAGTCATGCTCTGGTCTGCGTTGAGATTGGTAGTTGGGTTAGTTTCTTTTCCAACTACCAATCACAACACAGACCAGAGCATCACTACATTCGAAATTCCAATCGTCACTTGCAATTGACTCTGAAGATGATCTCCGCCTAGGTTGTCGAAACGTCAGTCACTGCCAACAGTCCCTCTCATGACTCATTTCACCCGGACGATCAAATTTCATCGAGGTGTTAACTTTTTTCCACTTGTTAGGTGGATAATGGTTTATCGTATCCCTCCAACAGTATGAATTCAACACTTACGGTGGTCATTTTTTACACGCCTGCTTCAGTTGACTTCATGCCACAGGTTTCCCAAATGAATGCATGTGGTACCAAACGATAAAATAACCTCAGTGATATTACCAATCTCGTTTGATCAGTCCTGACTGCCAATTTTTGGCACATTGTTTTTCAAAGACCCTTCAATTCATTACCCGAGTTCCATAACCTATCGTATACGTCGGTCTTAATAGCTCAGCTCAAAGAAAATAAATTCACGAGTAACAAACAGAAATTGCTTTGCAGACATCTCTCGGAATGTGGTCTGCATCTTTGTTTAAATCAAAAATTATGTTGTTGTTTGTTTTTGTTTTTGTTTTTGCACTTCAGGCTGAAAAGTTAGGAGTCTATTCTTTCCCCCGACGCTTCAGCCATGGATGAAATTGGAAATATGTGCCGTGAGAGTACCGAGGAGCCGGGCCTGACCTGGAAGATAATATACATGTGTGAATCTGCTGTGATATTTATCCTTAACTCCTTCACCCTGATCGCCTTTGCAAGAAATCGTCATTTACGCAAGCGCACTATGTACCT
>NC_090892.1:8926781-8929281 GCF_036669925.1 Montipora capricornis
TTTGGTATCCAACACGAGTTTTCTCTTCAACTCTAAACATTTGCTGCCTATTTTTAAGCAACAAGGTAAGTGTAAGGAGGAGCTTTATTTCTTGGTGAGAGGGTAAATGCAGCTGTTTAACTTTACTTGAGGAGAAAAGTTTACTAAAGAGAAACTTCGTGGCGTTAATTGTATGTATTTCCAGACGCGAGTGATTTAAAGGTGGGGAGAAGAACAAGAGGATACTTTGTGACGCTCATCAAATCGGCGGCCATCTTATTACATGCACTTTTGGACATATCTGAGAGAACTACGTAATTGGCTCGCAAACAAAGCCGAAAACAAAAGACTCAACAACAACGTCTTAGGGTTTAAGAAAAAAAAAAAAAAAAAAATCAACAACAACAACAATGGCAGTAGCTGCTAAAATAGCCAGCTTTCAAACGCTGCTACGCGAACCTTGAAGTCTTTACCCTTTATGCGCGGTTTTTGAACACTCCAAAACCGTGTTTTGTTAATTTAATTTAAATGCGTGAACCGCTAACTTTTTGCTTACTTAGGCGCAAACCGACACCACCCGATAGGAATTTCATAATCTTTTGCAGGCGTTCCTCGACTGTAGTAGAGTTTGTCTCCTCGGGCAGCATGACACTCAGTGCAGAAGCATCTGTCGAACTTTGGGTCAAAGAAGACATCTGAAAAGAAATGTTTCATAACACAAAGCGAATTCTACTTTTGACACTTCTTCTAGCGAGCTGCGATATTTTCAGCAAGCCCCCTTAAAAGGGATTTATTTTCTTTACAGGGACCTTTCACTCTACCCAAAGTTAGCGACAAACTTTAACCCGGAGCAGTAGCTCATCAAGGGCAGCCTCTATCTTCAATACTTGGACAATTCTTAAAATAAATACTAGTTTCTGGGGCTCACGGATTTAACGTTAAATCCGTGAGCCCCAAAAATACAATTCTCAGCGTCATGCAGGATTTTAGTCATACTGATCCTACATGTACTGTTGTGTAGGTGTTTTTCGCTGTTCACACCCTTGCTGGAACGTGATTTGAACTTTGTAAATAAGGTATAAAATAAGTTCCTTTTAACCATCTTGTCGAAACTCCCTGATGAAGTCTACGTAATCAGAGGAAACGGTTGGAGAAATAAAGGCAAGTTGACAAGATCTGTTGCTGTGTGCTGCTCACTAGTATTTATTTAAAAAATTAAAAAGTTACAAAGAATGTTTAAAGAATTAGAAAATTGTTTATTTATTTATTTATTTTAATTAAAAAAAGAGAGACTAACTTAAGCCCAGAGCAGGAGATCATGAAGGAGAACCTTTATCTCCAATACTTCGCCAAGGAGTCAACGCTTTCCCGACTGGTAGATTTATTTAATATAGAACGTATCTCTTGAGAGATTAAGCACGCCCACTGTTGTAAAAACCAATCAAAACAGAGCTATCCCAGCGTCAAGGGAAATATGATACGTTTAGCGGGAAAAACCTGTTCCTTAAAAAAAATGATAGGGAAAGGATTGACTCAAGGAATTACTGGAGATAGAGGGTCCCCTTGATAAACTCCTGCCCGGAGAAAATGGTTGCCCTATAGAAAACCAACGTTCATGTGGTTTGAAGTTATATGTTGTTCGAGTGCAGCTTTCCTTTAAAAATTAAATTATTGGAAAAGGTAATGCCTACAGTAGTTCATTATGATATAAAGAAAATCCGCTAACTCCCGCTTAGAACCAATCATATTGCAGGATATTTACGGAATTGCGCGCGTTCAAGTTCCAAGAAAAATGAGTAAATTAACTTTCATTTTCCTAATTAGCTCCGACAAGCTAATAAAAAAAGCAATAAATGAAATTTGCTTGGGGGAAAGAAAACTCATTTCTTGGGAGGATCCAGGACCTAGTCTAGAGGGGAGGGGAGGGGGGGGGACCTGCAGGAGAGTTTTCAATGGAAAGCATTGGAATATTATTGTAATTTTCAGCGTTTCCAGAGGTAATTCTATGTTAATGTCTCCGAAATTCTCGTTTTTTTTATTTTTTTGCTTTCCCAAAGATGGCCTATGCTTGCGTAAGCGATGTTTGTCCAATAAACATTTTTGTAGTCTCAGGAACCGCGCGTGTTTAAACTTTGTTCATTTCAGTTAAGGGAGCTCGACGAAAACAGTCAGACCATCGATAAATTTGCCCCAGGATTTGCGAAAAATGACTGAAGAAACTCTACCTGATAGCTGGAGAGATGATTTGAATCTGCGACATTTCTCTTGATAATCGCAACTTGTTCGCTGCTGCGCTCTTGACACACCTGTAAGGATAAAGTGCATAAGTTTAATTACTTCGAATATTTATCACGACAGCTGAAGGAGGCAAAAGTTCTTGGCTACTGAAACGTTGGCAGTGAAAACTCTACCTTTATCTTCACTGGGGCGTTTGGCACGAATCTGGCCTCGTTTCAATGTGATTATGGTTTAAGCGCTATCGCGCGCTGGTATCGTTTATTCTAAGTCCTCAGGGATTTAA
>NC_090892.1:8936781-8939281 GCF_036669925.1 Montipora capricornis
CCCTGCGGGCAGAGTTTCCTTTGATCTTCCTAGATACGCCGGGAAGAGGAAAGTAGATGGTTCTATGTTAGACAGAGTAAATGGGATTTAATGCCGCTTTTTTTCGCAGGTCATGACAGGCATATTTATTTTCTGTGGTTTTGTTCCTGTTTGGCAGGATTTGCCTTGTGATGTAAGAGCATTTTTAGTTTAAGCATTGCTTTTTTACCGATATTTATTTTAATTGATAAACAAAATGTTCTTGAAAATTAACTTAAGGCCGTGACAGTAATTTTTTATTATAAATGAAATAAAATTAGCAACTGCTTGTTTGAGCTGGGTCACCTATTGAAATACATCGTTGTCTTCCTGCTTATGAACACTATCACTTGGACAGGGTGCACTCCTGGGACAACTTTGACCACAAAAAGCCGTAACAAGAGTCGGGGAATACAGTCAAGACACATTATCTTGTGTTTAACGAGTGAAAAATGCAAGCTGTTTTCTCCAGAAAAAAAAAATGTTATCTTTATAACCGGAAATTGACGCATACTACCTCATGAAATGATAATTTGGTCCTGCTGAATATCGAACCCGAACGCGTTGCTCATAGTGACAGTTACCTGTCAAAATCTGTCAATCAAAGAGCCATGCAAACAAGCTAACGATCCGGCTCTCCACTTATTTCAAAATACAATTCCTTTTTTTGTTACATTTCCCAGTTCCTCAACCAGGAACCGATGGGATAAGCTGGTGTGTTCTCACGCTTTAAAAATATGGCAATAAATTGTGTTTGCCGTCGGCAACATGATCAGCAACATTTCATCGCCTCCTCCTTTTCTGAACAGACCTAAGGTGCATTCCCTGACAGTAACTTCGTCTCTTCTGCATAAATATAGCGAGAATGAATTCAAGAGGAATCGTTCAACACGGTTCGTCCCCGACCAGTTTTGAAACCTGCAACGGCTATCTTGAGGGGAGAAGCGGACTATATTCCAGGTTCAATTTCACAGTGAAAGCAAATTTCACGCTAGAAAGAATTTTCAGCTAGTAAATATTACACACTAGTGAAAACACAGCCTTTAATAGTCTATTTTTTCCAGTCTTGACCTGGGCCACATTTTGTCAGTAGTACCTTTTAATATTTTCTCTTCCGGAACAAATTTTGTTATATAACGTATAAAAACTATCCGGCTGCTGGCCGTTCCTTTCCGTTGCCATTTGAGCGTATTGATTACTGTACAAACACCGACATCTAACTCTGTCCATCCAGCAACAACATAGTAGCATTATCAAAGACTAAGACATTTCTTTCGCCTTACGAACTCCTTTGCTCCCTTTGGGTATAAAAGGAACTTCTCGCAAATTCTTGACTGCTGGGAAATACTGGAAATAGAACATGAATTTTGTCTCTTCAGGACCAGAAAATCTGCTTTTGTAATAGTAACGCAAAAAGTACTTTTATGGTTCTTTCAGTTATGGCTCGTTCCAATTTGTCCGAGTTAGACTTCATTTCGCAAACTAAGAATAGCATACAAATATTCTGTAGATATAACATACAAATATCAAATAACAAACATCCCTGCAACACTTGATCCTCGTTTAATAACAAGTTTTCAAGGGTGTTGTGCCAGAGATTGACGATTAGCATGTGAACAGGCTCCCTGTAAAAGAAAAGGCAAGCGAGAGAAAACAAGGGTTCAAAGGGCTTTGATACTTAGGCAGTTCTAATCCCGAAGTATGCCTAGATGTATCTGTTAAACCAATACACCAAACAGACAAAAACATCTGAGGTCAATCGAAAGGCACGCCTTATGTCAGAATGGTTGTCCAGAATGATGCCAGCAAAACACCTCAGAAGAAAAATCGCTCTGATTAGGCAAATGTTCTTTCTTTTTTATTATTATTTTCCATTCCAACTGATCGTCTATAGCAGATAAGTAACAAGACTAACCACATCTATTTGGGGTGGTTTTAGCTGCGAGAACGGTTCGATATTTCTGGAAATCAAGACACGAACGCGAGGGCTATATTTTCGCGAATCCATATGGAACTACACATATTACTCCGTTTACCATTCTATTTGCTGCTGGCATTTTGTCGAAACGAAATGACTGAAAGGAAAAGACCTTATGTGCTACAGTCAAACAAAAGTGTTTCTAAACAGTCATGGTTTAATGAAGGTGCATGCCATTGTCGAGATCAACATGATCAACATAATAAAATCAAAAGGCGTTCTTACCTGCTGGACATACTTTTATGATGATCTCTTAACCAGGCTACTGGAACAGTGACCCTGCCCGCTGCTGACTAAAGGATGCACTAAAGATGGTTCACAAAATACAAAAGACAGTTGAGACGGTCCATAAAGAAACTTATCAAAACCTGCAAAAAGACATTCAGATAAAAGCAAGGACATAGATGAAAAGATTACTTACCTAGAAATCAGCAGAGTTTGGATGTAGCAAAAATTGTCCAAAACCCGTAAAAATTTAGTTGCATCACCCAAACTAGAGGCACA
>NC_090892.1:8946781-8956781 GCF_036669925.1 Montipora capricornis
AGTGAAGAGCAGTTCAAGGCCTTGTTTCATTTTTTAAACGGGCGAGACACGTTTGCGTGCTTGCCGACCGGGCATGGGAAAACTCTCATCTACCAGATTGCTGTGCTTATTGCACGAACGGGAAAGGTGCCAATTCTGCCATCGAACCCACTTGTTGTTGTTGTTTCACCGCTAAATGCGCTCATATCTGACCAGCTTGAGTCCTGCCAAAGGCTCAAGCTCAAAGCCGTTAAAATGGAGCAGGAGCTGTTCGGCAACGATGATAAACGGACGGAGCTCGATCAAGCTGAAGTGGTTTACTGCAGTCCGGAAACCTTGGAAAACATCCAATCCAAGCAGTTCCTTGTAAAAATGGACGATCGGTTGGTTGGAATTGTTGTGGACGAATCACATTGTGTAGTGAGCTGGTAAGCCTAATCTCGGTTTGTCGATGTTTGATGCGATATATTGTGACAGAAAAGTAACTTGAGCACGTGTTACTTTTCAAGACATTGCAGATACACTGTACCTATAAATCATTTTGTGTTCACCAAGTGAAGAATCCGAAAGAAAACTTGTTCAGACAGAAAGTGGCTACCTCTCATTGTGTAAGCATATCGCATCAAAATATTCGGTGGTATCAGCATGATAGAAATTCCTTTATAAATTCATATTGATAATTGCAAATTTTGCTAATGGAAAAAAATTGCTATGCGTGTCACGCACTTTTGTGTCCCCTGCTAGCAGAGGCTCTTTTCCTTGGATTCACTAAGTGAACACCATGGAAAGAGCCTCTGCTAGCAGGAAACCTTGGGTGTCACAGGAAAAAATATTTTGTGTTGCCTTGAAAGCTCTGCCTACCATCAGAGGCCAATTAAAAAAAATTAAGTAAATGCCCCGTTTGTATAAATGTAACAAGCTAGCCACGTTTCACGAAAACAATATACCACAGTACTAATGAAACACCTATTTTTTAGGGGTCTAAGTGTCACACCATTCAGGGCAGCTTACAGCAAAGTGGGTGATGTGCGAGGGTTTACAAGAAAACCATTTCTGTGCCTTACAGCCACTGCAGGGAAAACTATCAGATCCCAAATTATGAAGAACCTGCACATGAAGAGTGCTAAGGTTGTAAACCTTAGCCCAAACAAGTCAAACATAAAACTGTGTGTATCAAAACTTGATAGAAATGAGGAACTGGATGAAACCTTTGCCTCGCTGATCGAGGACCTGAAATCCAAGGGCTGTGAAATGAAAAAAACCATCATTTACTGCAGATCCATCACTGCATGTGGAGACATTTTTGAAGTCCTTTTGGAAAACCTCCCAAACAACGAACTATATGGTATGTTCCACAGTAAGACCCCCGAGTCAATTCAGAAGAATGTCTTATACGAATTTGTAAAGAGAGACAGCAAAATGCGGCTGGTTGTTGCCACTTGTGCTTTGGGCATGGGTGTTGACATTCCTGATGTTGAACTTATCATTCACTACGGTATACCAACAGAAGTAGAAAGCTATGTGCAAGAGATTGGGAGGGGAGGTAGGGATGGCAGGGCATGTGCTGCTTTTCTGTACTACAAGCCCTATCATCTTGCTCACTGTGACAAAGAAATGAGAGACTATGTAAAAGCTACCAGTTGCCGGCGTAAGGAACTACTGAAACATTTTAAAGAAAAAGAAGCTACTTTGGATGTCATGCATAAGTGCTGTGACTTTTGTACCCAGCTTTGCAAGTGCCAGGGAGCTGACTGTGTCATGCAACTCGAGGCGGAGGAGAATGTGGACACAAGTTTGCCTTTGGAATCGCTTAGTCGTACAGTAGAAAGTGAGGAACGTGAACTGTTCATTGAGCTTCTTAAGGACATTGACAAACTTGGAACTTACGAGACTTTGGGTTCAGATCTCATACTGGAATTAGCTGGTAAGCTAGAATATATATTTTTGGCAGATTATTTGATTGAAAATTTCCCCATTTTCAATCCACACCTGGCTAATGACATAATTCTGGCTGTAAAAGACATTTTCAATGACATATCTGAAGCAAGTGCCTATATGACAATGGATTTTGAGCCATATTTTGAAGATGATCCTCTTTTGCTTGGTGCAGCATATTGTAGTAACATCAGTGAGAGCAGCTCTGATGACAATGGCAGTGTTCAATAATCTTAATGTAAAGAAAGAACACGTATTTTACCAACCATTTTTCTAATTATTATTCTTCATTAAGTCTTCATTACTTCTTTGTTTCCAACTCAAGAGGCTGTAGATAAGGTTTTAATTAAAAGGTGACCAATTATTTTGGGTTATCTTTTTTCGCACTTTTTTTAATTGAAATGAATAGTTATGTGTTGTAAGGACAAATGCATTTGGGAATCTGTCATAATGTAGAGTTTCCCCATGGGCATAACTGTTTATGATGAATGGGATTTAAGTTGAGGGGTTGTTTTGGGGACCTGTAATTCCAGGGGAAGGGTTCTTCAAATGAACTATCCTCCCACCTGCCCAGGGGAATTAATTTTTTTGTACAATCGGTTATTGCACAGCATGGTTCAATATTTTCTTACTCTAGCTAATGCAGGGTGAAAGCTACCATTTTAACACTGCTAAAAGTCATAATTACTGTATGAATGATTTCAGTGTCTGGTGTGCACACTCTCCTGCCATTCCCATGTCCCCCTATTGGGAATTGCTAAAAACAGTTTCTGAAGATTTTAAAGCAGAGGCCTTAAAGGGGCAGTGTCATGCTATTTGGAAACTCTATAAAAAGCTAGGTGTCTTCGTGTTAATTGAATTCCAAAACTAATGGCATAGCTTTGTTATTAAAGATTATTTGAAGGTAATGAAACTGTTTCCTGTCACCTGTCGCTACGAATGGCAAGGATGGAAATGGATTGATACTTGAATACAGTGGCCTTATTATTTTTAAAATTGGCCAAATTATTTTTTTCAAATTTCTATGGTACGTCTTCCAAAATCCTCAATAAATTTATTACAGCTAGCCCTCTCTGAAAATATTCATTAAATATCTCTGTCATAGCTTTACAGAACTATTTTGTTCTAAAACATAAATGTAATGATTTTAGCACAGAATTGCCTAAAACAGCAAAATCTTCATGACACTGCCCCTTATTGAGGTGCCCTTGTGTACATCATAACCAGTATTTTGTTATGCTATGTGTTCATGTTTGCTTACAATAGAATTATAGTTTCAGTAATATACTAAAACTGTTTAAAGTATTTACACTTTCCACCTTGGATAATGGAATTTCTGAGTTTAAACATGTCCGCCTTGCAGTCAATATAATATAATATATTACAAATTTGCTTGAATCACACAGCTAACAGCAAAGGACGAGGGTTGTAAGCTGCGAGAAGATTAGGAAGATTAGGATTAGACACTCCAGGCATCACAAACTTCTCAAGCATGGAAATTACTTCCCTGTGAAGCCAATTTCTTTTGAGCTTCTTTGCTGCACAGTGTCCTTATGTTGCTCGATGTTCCCTGTCCAAGGTCTTGCTTAGACTGTTGCAGCAGTCCTAGAAGTGGCCCTGTAGCTTTGGTTGAAGATTCAATTGAGCTGCTGTTTATGTTAGGTGCACCCATCTCACGGATACATTCCTTTGACACCATATTTACCTGTTCTACCAGAAGGTCCCTAGATATGCATTTACCTTGCCCTCCCTTTCGAGAGGCAAAACGGTTCCACTTCAGTCTATGTGCCTCTCTTGGAGTAAGCAAGCCAAGCTGAGATGCCTTGAGACGGAGAGCAGCTAATGCATATTTGCTGTGGTTGTTTACCGGTAAAAAACAGTGAGAAAATTCCACACCCTCAAGAGCCGTTCACCATCACCTTCTTTTACAGAGTCATCTGCACTCCTAAGGAGAAGACCAATGCAACCTCGATAGACTTATTAATGGCATCCAAAAGCATCATCACCTTGTTCTGTTGATTTTGCAACAAAAGCACATGTATCCTTGATCATCTTGGAGCTTATCTGCTTCTCCAAAAGCTTACTTCCAATACTGTGTGGGATGGACTGTAATGCCATGGGCTGTCATAAGTTCCAAACCCTTAAAAAATACAGTTAACAGAGAACTGGAATTTTATTACTAAGTAATGCATCAAATTACAGCTATAATACAGATATGAAGCCCTAACCGATCGATCACAAAAATCATTAAAAGATTTCACTTTCAACTTCTCCATTGCAGAATAAGGGACAGAATCAGTCATATTCTTCTACTGTGTAAAGAGAAATCACTTGCTACTCACTACCAACAGTCTATGAGAAATCATAATGTATTTACCTTCTTTAAAAACCTGAGTTACTCTATTTTACCATTAAAATATTATTTTAATATTGTTATTGTTATTATTACTATTATTATTATTATTACAATGATTATTATTATTATTATTATTATTATTATTATTATTATTAATATTACTCATTACATAAGTCTTGTGAAGTCTTTAATAAAGATTAGTATTTTCATTAAAAAACTTTAAAAAAAATTATTATTAATATTAATATAATTATTATTATTATTATTATTATTATTATTATTATTATTATTGTTATTACTCTTGAATACATGTTGGTGGTACAGGTATTTAAATGATGGAATTTCCAAAATAGGAATTAAATGTATCTTTTCTAAGTATAGGTTCATTGAGCCATCTCTAGGAGGAGTGAGCATAGCAATCCAACCAACAGAGAACTTGTTTAAGTGATCAGCACATACCATTAAAATTCCCTAAGAATATAGGGTTGGAATTCAGTGACAGGTAAAACCAGGATAATTATAAGCTCAATACTTACCATTTGCCCTGCCCCAGAAAAGCGTAGTATCAAACCAATGCGGTATGCCAGGGCTGACATCTGTGGACATCGGTTTTGAAGCATGATTGCAGCAATGGTAGCAATGACAGTATTAACTTGCTTCCCATTCTCCTGCTTGCGTTTTTTTGACTTCGAGACACAAAGGCTGTTGAGCAACTCAGTTGTTAAAGGAGCTTTTGCCTTCAACTCCTCACCAAAATCAGCCATCTTGAAGGATGGTAACAAGTCATGACGGCTTTGCCTAAGAACACTAGGTTCCTTTATTGATGTAAGGCCCATAAGTTCCTCCTCCATTTTCTTGAACAACAACTTCTTGGCTTCAATGATGCCTGTTGATGTCTTCAGTAAGGCTGCCAAGGCCAATTTGGGAAGTCCTAGTGCAATGTACTTGACTATAGTGGCAGTTTTCTGGTCAGACTTAGACAGTTTAACTTTTCTCGGGCCAGAAGGATAATTGATGTTTATCTATTGAAAGCATGCAAGAAAACAAAGGAATATTTCTTGATATAATTCTTTTCAAGCAAAGGCTTTTTTTATTATCAGAAATTATAAAAAGATTTTACACCACAACCATATCATTAACGAATGAAAGAAAATTAGGCTAGGAGGGAATAACACAACCTCGTTCCCAGGGTATTATTTCTAGCAATATGAAAGCACACAGGTAATGTATTTTTCTTCCTTCGTTAAGCGCAGAGAATGAAAGGCCAAAAAAAAGTGTTTCAGCACCAATTTTCCGTGTTTGGCCAGCGAAAACCAGGAAAAGAGACTCTGCTAGCAGGGAGCCATCAATTTTAAGTCATCTATTCTTTCAATTCTTCGAGTAAAATATTATTTTGTAAACGTGCAGAAAGTTATTAAAACCGACTATTGACAAGTGACAGAAATGTATTTCTCACCTCCACTTCGGTTTCATCATCTTCGGCATTTCCTGTTAATTCAGCATTAACAGAAACTTCTTCGCTACGGTCCTGGTCATGAGCTGAGCTGGAGGCAAAGTCGAAGTGAAAGTCATCATCAAACAAAAGCGAGAGGAATGATTGCGGTAAATCGACCGAATCGACGCACTGGTTTGCAACATCCGGTTCTCGCGGCTGTTCGATTACAATCTGAACATCTCCTTCGAACTGGTTTGCAGAAATTCGCTCATGCCTTTGTTCGACTTCAGTCAGAGAATTCCCATGGCACTGGTTCGCAGCAATTTGCTCTGGCGGTGGTTGTTCCACTTCGGGAGGAAAATCTCCTTCGCACTGTGCCACAGTATCTGGTTCATAGGTAAGCTTATTAGCGTAAGAATGATCGTGAGAAACAAATTCTGCTCTCAAATCTTCGAAACTGGTGCTCAATGGAAAAACACCGAGCTCTTCCACTCCATCCGTCTCTTTGTTGATGGCCTTCCTTGCTTTAGATTGTTTGTTTACAGCCAAAGGACTTTCCTTGCACATCCGTTTGTACCGCGGCGGAGTGAGTTTGGTGGGTTCTCTAGCGCATTGCCTCTCGTTTGTAGAATTATTTTTCCGATACTTGTCGATGAGAAATGCTTTGTCTTGTTCGAGAATTAATGTTCTCTTTACGACTGAGTCCACCTTTCGTTTACAGCATTTGCAAATCCGTCGGGATGACGGGAAAGGCAATGGTGGAAGGCAATGGTGGAAGATGTGGAAGGTTTTGAATCGTGTGTCGAAGCTGAGCGAATCGGGTCTCCGGTTTTACATTGAAAAGGAAAAAAAGAACTGTCAAGGCGCCATCTCTTTAACTGTATAGATGTAATGGCCGTTTTGCCAACAGGATTCGGAAAAAGCTTAATTCTTTAGATGTTTGTCATGATGTGCGGAGTGCGAAATAAAAGAACTTAAAACGAAGAATCGGCTTCTAGAGTATCATCGTGATTTCTTCATTTCAAAGCATAATACGCGATCAAGTAAGTGGTTGAGGTGAATTCTATGGGAATGACAGCCTGTAATTTAAATGAAAATCTGGACTGCTTGGACAATATCCATCAAGGGAAATTCAATATTATTTACGTGTCAGCTGAAGCCGCTATGGCGTTTCCGTAATTCATTAAAAGCAAAAGATTCGATCGTTATTTAACAAAACTTTGGCAGCGCTTATTGTCGACGAAAAGTTTGGACTGAACTGAAGTGAGCTTTTCGCTTGCTTGCAAAAAATACTTTATTTACGCAGGATGAATTAATAAAATGCCTGCGAACTATCAGAATCCACATGTTTCAGGATCAAGGAAATTCGTCAAATATGAAGACAACTACGCAGCCTTTTAAATCTTCTCTTAATTATTGTGAGAAGAAAGCGGCTCCTTTGTAAAGTTATTCGATTTTTTAAAGCACTTTTACTTGCTATTTCATGTACGATTTCGTGACGATTTGACCAAAAACGTACTGTGGATTATCAAACTAGCGAGGAGGTTTGCCTGTAATTTCCACGAGATTTAGTACGATCCATTTCGTCAACCACTCTGCACCAACAAATTAGCCAGCAAGTCGCACTGAAATCGTCGTTAGTTTTAGACTTAATTCTATTTGAATGGTTTCATGGTCAGTTTTGCTGGAGATTTGCATTTAACGGCCTTACTTACTACCCATCGAACTCTGTACGAGTTTATATGTTTCTAAATTTCGTATTTTACGAGCGCACGGATTGCTTACAAGTTCTGAAAATTGGCTGTTGTTTTCGATAACTTCTATTCCAACCGCTCTGCAAATATCAGCTAGAATTTGCCCGTAAGTTTCTTTTCGATGGTTTAAACAAATTCTCAGAAGAAACATAATCTGTCGTACCCGACTTAGAAGCTGCCGTTACAAATTTAACATTTAAAATCACACTGGCAAATTCTGCAGTGCGTTGATCACTCGGTGTTTCCTCCATGCCTCGGTTTGTTTTGTCGGAAGCCAACATGAGTTAACATGGTTATCTTTAATTGGCTAATTTGTTAATAAGACGTCAATCAGCGTGTGTCAATTCAACCATAAAAAGGTGGGCGTTTTTCAAAAATAGGGGGTCTTCTTGCAAGCGTTCCCTCAGTCTCTTGCCCCAACTTCCCCGCGGCCAGTTTGCGGAAAATCGTTTCGAAGCTCTTTTTGTCGAAAAGGAACGCTTGATACGCAGGCTAAGGGTCTAGTTGAATTTGATCCTGGTAGTTCCTGGTTCAACTTCTCAGCTGCACTTGTTAATAGCCAACTGGTTTGCCTGCGGCCAGTTGGGATTCTTAACAGTTGTTGTTGTTCTGTTCTGTCGTTTCGTTGAGTGTGTTTTGCCGGCCCTGAAAAGCCCTTAGTGGAAGAGGTCAATTATGTATGTAATGACCGAGAGATGAGTAAAATCGTGCGTCGGTTAACTTGTTTTTGCATTTAAGAGAGTTAACTAGACCCTCCGTGAGGGTACACTGGGTTGCCTGTGGTACGTGCACCGTTTCAGAAAAGATTTTTCAAGTTGGGGGGTCATTAAGACCATTTAATGGGTCACCCAGAAGTCTTACCAGCAGAGGCCCTTTGGCTCACAGGTCCTCACACGTTCGTACGACGAAACAGATCCTTTTCTGAGGTTAACAACCTGGCTACCGGCCTATTAATTAATCATTTGTAGAAAGAAGAAATTCCTGTCCTCTTGAGGAAAAATAGACACGCATTGCTTACGTGTGGTAGTGAAGTAACACAGCGATTTATTCCATATAAAATGTCAACTGAGCTGTGTGTTGTCTTCCAGGAGATTCAAGTTGTCCTTGCATAATATGTAGCTCTAACAGTGCACGATCTTGTTTTGGTATTGTCTATCATTGTAGTGCCATGGTAGAAGTCTTGGGTAAATAGCCTGAGAAGACATGTGGTTACTAGCAAAGTACTGAACCCAGAAAGATTGAAGAAAATAAATGGGAAAAGAGAAACATATGCTTCTGGGCTGACGTGTTGACAATTTTCAAGCTCTCTCACAGTTTCTTTCACCACTAGTTTAAGCGTACCCTCTGAGCATCTGACAGCTGTGGTTTACTTAAGTTTACCCCCTGTCCGGCGGGGTTAGTGCCTTGATGGGAGACCAAAACAATATACCCCTCATAAAACAGAAGCATTGGACCGAAAATACTATTAACGCTAACAAATGCGAACTGAGCAAGGTACAGATTTTGTTACCTTGCTTTATGGAAAAACAAATATTGATGCAAAAGTAAATAACTATTGATACACAGTTTTTAGGCCGAGCAGAAGGAAGTTTCCGGGACTGTCGATCGAGAATAAAATATTTACGACATGAAAACAACATTAATTTTGAACCGTGAATATAGAATATAAAAGTTACGATCAGCGACAAACATTTTGGGAGATTTTTGCTACGTTCAAATAAATCGCAAAATCGAAAGTGACATGGCCGGAATTCAGCGGGCGCCGTGATTAGGTAACCGCGACATGTTTACTCGCCAAACAGTGAAGCATATGTGTCAAATGATGGCAAGATACCGGGTTTTTGTAAGTTTCTTTTTCTGTCAAGTGTTCTAAAGTTTGACAATAAATGAGCGAAGTCAAAACAAAGATCACAGTCGCCCAACTCTTAAAAGGTTAACCATTTGTTTATGCAAAGTCAAAATTTACTCTCCAAGACGCGTACGACGTTATTTATCACCAGGTAATTCAATCATTTTGGAAATAGCAGCTACTTTATTATTCATCGGCGTCACAATTTTTCACTGATTTTGGGCCTCATTTTGTTGAAACTCAAGCACGCTTCCAACAGGCCTGTGAACCCTTCCTGTTTACAGAGCAATACTAAAAAATTTCTCCCCTATCACATTTCAACCTTAAGCTCGAAAATTCAATACACATGATATTATAATTCACAAAGGCTGAAAATACCACAGAATCCTATTCCAGCGAAAAATGTATTGAAACAAACAACATATTTGCTCTTAGAGGCGAAAACCTCTTCCTATTTCATTGCGTGCGTGAAGACAAGAAACTCAATCGTGTCAATATGCGCAATATAACTAATATTACAACAAACAAAATTTCAGGATCAAACCGTTTCCATGAAGAACCTTTGCATTGAATAATGAAGCACAAAATAGACGACAAGCTTTCTTTCAAATAATTCTTGGCTGTCACATTTCCAATTATGTTTTTACTGAAGACTGTGCAGAGTTGATCACAGATCCACGTAAGGTGTTCGA
>NC_090892.1:8961781-8964281 GCF_036669925.1 Montipora capricornis
AAGAGGTTTTCGCCTCTAAGAGCAAATATGTTGTTTGTTTCAATAAAATTTTCGCTGGAAAAGGATTCTGTGGTATTTTCTGCCTTTGTGAATTATAATATCATGTTGTGTATTGAATTTTCGAGCTTAAGGTTCAAATGTGATATGGGAGAAGTTTTTTAGTATTGCTCTGTAAGCAGGAAGGGTTCAAGGCCTGTTGGAAGCGTGCTTGAGTTTCAACAAAATAAGCCCCAAAATCAGTGAAAACTTGTGACGCAGATGAATAATAAAGTAGCTGCTATTTCCAAAATGATGGAATTACCTGGTGATAAATCACGTCGTACACGTCTTGGAGAGTAAATTTTGACTTTGCATAAACAAGAGTTGGGCGATTGTGATCTTTGTTTTGACTTCGCTCATTTCATTGTCAAACTTTATCACACTTGACAGAAAAAGAAACTTACAAAAACCCGGTATCTTGGGCATATGAATTACGGGGTGGTGACTTCTTTGCCTAAAAGCAACTCACTTAACGAAACTGTCCTTTTTCAAACAACAACAAGGATTCAAACAGCTTCAATTCTTACAGAGTTCGATAAAACATGCGGTGGGGCAACCAAAGCGATGGGAGCTGTGTTGGTGTTTCAGTGTTAAAGTTAAAACGGCTACTAACACTCTTATAACTCTTTTTTCATTATTATTTTATTAACCCACAGTCTGCAGTCTGCATTTTACCCTCAGTCTGCATTTTATCCCTGGTCTGCAGTCTGCAGTCTGCGTTTTACACTGACCGGTTATTTGAGTGGTTTTTGGCAACAGAGGTTAATTATTCGTAATGCGATCGCTTCCGTTGCCGTTAGCAATGGGTCGCAAATTTGACACTTTTATCGCATTATCACATTACGCATTGAACCACGTTATCTATTATTCCTAAAAATCTAAAAATATTCGTGCCTTATCAGTTTTCGGTCGAATTTATGTCCAAGAAGGCAGATAAATTGCAGAAAATATTAGTTTTGCATCCAAAAATTCGTAATCAACGCTAAAATGACCAAATTTTGCCTAGAAAACATATTTTACTGTTATTTTTCTTAAATTTTTTCGTTCAACTTTCGCTTTTATAAAATGTTTCAGTTTTCTGTAAATAAGTTATATGCTGTTGGAAAGCTTATTTTCTTAGCTTTAAAATGATGTATTTTTTCCCCCTAACTTATATTTTTTGAGAAAAAAAAAACATTTTTTGGCGATGGCTGATTTATCGCGGTTTTCTCGCGGTTGGGAAAGTAGGGAGAAGAGTTAGGCCGGTTGCCAGGTTTTTAAGCTCAGAAAAGGATGTGTTTCGTCGTACGCGCGTGTGAGGACCTGTTAATTACCTTTTGCTTTGTTTTTGCAAGCCCGGGGGGGGGGGGGGGTACTCCCATATGAAACAGACGGGGATGCTCGTCGTCTCGCTTAGGGGTGTAAATTTTGGATTTTGGTCTCGCTTAGGGTGTTTCGGGCAAAGCGCCAATATTTTAAGCCGCCAAGGTCAAAATTTGCTTAAGTCACGCCCAGATTGGTCTCCTTTAGGAGTCACAAAAAGCTTGAGCCACGCCCAGATGGTCTCCTTCAGGGGTTAAATTTAAAATTTCCGACTAGCATCCCCGTGTGTTCCATATGGGAGTCCCCCCCCCCCCCCACCTCCGGGGCTGCACGTACCACAGGCAACCCAGTGTACCCTCACGGAGGGTCTAGTTTCAACTAAAACGTCATTCGCTTTACAATGACTTTCAACGCCATTGCAGGTTTAATAATTAAATGTTCTCCTGTGTTCACCAGGGAAATCTACACATTACCCCAGTCCCCTCAAAGCTAACAAAATACGCATAAAAGACTCTATACACAAAGACACCACTTAGCAGGGGACTGATAGGCAAGACTTTTCCCGACACGGAAAAAAAAAATTAAAAAAACACGAAATCAAACACAGATCTTGACTGGTTTGCCATAGGCAACCCAGTAATTAAGGACGTTTGAACGACCTAATTATAAGTAAGATAGACAACAAGGAGTTTTAACAACATCGAAGGCAATTCCCCAAAACAACGATAGATATGTAATTGATACGCACCAACTAATTTGTAAAAGAAAACATGGCTATTTTCATGCAAATTTACCGACAATTATTACGACACGATCAATTAATTAATTTAAAAAAAAAAATGTGTCGAATGAAATAAGGTTCTTCACGGTGAAAGTTTGCAATATTCGAGAAAACGTCGTCGTGTAAGTTGATTGCATCTTATGTTCTTATATCATAGATAAAACGTAATATTCTGTTTAAGATAAAGGGCCTGAAACTTGGTAAGCCGATACATCCAGAAGTTAAGACAGTACTCGTCTGTATGGGCCAAATATTGTACGCTTTTAGCCCTTAACAGGGGCACCCAACGAGAATATAGTTCAAAACCACTTAAAAATAGCATTGTTAAACGTATTTTAGTATTTAAACGGTAGATATAGGCATATCTTTATCCCCTAA
>NC_090892.1:8979281-8981781 GCF_036669925.1 Montipora capricornis
TCCTCCAATATAGGAGCACAAGACACAGATAATTAACATACCTGGGATAAGTAGATCACCAAATTCAAGAATGGGATTGATGCTGTCTACTCTTGTACCATGAAATGCCACATGCCACTTGTTAAAGACACCTAGGGCTTGGGCTCGGTGATGGACTCTTAAAAAACAAAATGCTACTTTACGATGAAAAACGGCGGAAAAGTTAATATGAGAAATAAACCAATGAATGCCTTGCTTTAACCTTCTCCACATGCCGCTGATTTTGAACATTTCACGTGACTGTTTTCTTTCGCAGATCAAGACAGAATGGCCAAGAAATGTGCCAAAACGGAATAGGTCAATGCAGAAAGAGCCGAACTATTGTTTTTGACCATAAAACAATTCTTTTTCGAAGTTCTCATTGACCTTGAGCTCGCTGTTTATTAAATATACTTGTTCTAGTGCGCTTTTCATCATTTAAAGTATGGATTGAAGTAAGGCATCAAGTGAACGTAGTAGCAGTGATACAAAATAAATATCAAAAAGGGTCAGTAGTTAAAAAAAAAATCACCGAAAGCCAACAGTTAATTGTAGAAATCCTACAATTGCATGCAGTTAATCCTGCAAAAAGTTTGCCATCAAGTGAACGTGTTTAGGTGCAACACAAAGCCGCTATCAGTCCTCCCTTGCCAAACCAATACTGCACCACTGCAGGGGCGTAGCGTGACATTTAGAATGTGCTCGAAACTAGAGGGGTTTCCCCCGGTAATATTTTAAAAATTTGGGGTCTCGCAAATGCCATTTCGGAATATTTCTGAAGGACATTTCAATAAATAAATGCGAAAGAAAATGCTACCCTCTGTTGGGTTTTCCGCAAGTTACAACACAAACAGGGGAATTAGAAGCAAAGGGCAAGACGTCGGAAACTATGTAATAACATCATCATCATCATAAACGTTCCTTAAAAAATAACCGGGAACTGGGGACTGGTGATGAGAATAACACTGTAGGGGCCTTGGAGGGCTTTTACGTATGACAGAAAATATATATATATTTAAAAATCTACAAATTTCTCAAGTACGCACGTGAGTATTGCGTAAAGGACCCTACGCCCCTGCCGCTGAAATTATGAATGAAACGTGCAAAATAACCAAAGAACGCCAGATCAAACCACCGATGTTATTGTCATGCAGCAGCTCTAGTAAAGTAGACACTCACGTCCAGAAATGCACACTAAATTTTGGTATCCAACACGAGTTTTCTCTTCAACTCTAAACATTTGCTGCCTATTTTTAAGCAACAAGGTAAGTGTAAGGAGGAGCTTTATTTCTTGGTGAGAGGGTAAATATGCAGCTGTTTAACTTTACTTGAGGAGAAAAGTTTACTAAAGAGAAACTTCGTGGCGTTAATTGTCTGTATTTCCAGACGCGAGTGATTTAAAGGTGGGGAGAAGAACAAGAGGATACTTTGTGACGCTCATCAAATCGGCGGCCATCTTATTACATGCACTTTTGGACATATCTGAGAGAACTACGTAATTGGCTCGCAAACAAAGCCGAAAACAAAAGACTCAACAACAACGTCTTAGGGTTTAAGACAAAAAAAAAAAAAAAAAAAAAATCAACAACAACAACAATGGCAGTAGCTGCTAAAATAGCCAACTTTCAAACGCTGCTACGCGAACCATGAAGTCTTTACCCTTTATGCGCGGTTTTTGAACACTCCTAAAACGTGTTTTGTTAATTTAATTTAAATGCGTGAACCGCTAACTTTTTGCTTACTTAGGCGCAAACCGACACCACCCGATAGGAATTTCATAATCTTTTGCAGGCGTTCCTCGACTGTAGTAGAGTTTGTCTCCTCGGGCAGCATGACACTCAGTGCAGAAGCATCTGTCGAACTTTGGGTCAAAGAAGACATCTGAAAAGAAATGTTTCATAACACAAAGCGAATTCTACTTTTGACACTTCTTCTAGCGAGCTGCGATATTTTCAGCAAGCCCCCTTAAAAGGGATTTATTTTCTTTACAGGGACCTTTCACTCTACCCAAAGTTAGCGACAAACTTTAACCCGGAGCAGTAGCTCATCAAGGGCAGCCTCTATCTTCAATACTTGGACAATTCTTAAAATAAATACTAGTTTCTGGGGCTCACGGATTTAACGTTAAATCCGTGAGCCCCAAAAATACAATTCTCAGCGTCATGCAGGATTTTAGTCATACTGATCCTACATGTACTGTTGTGTAGGTGTTTTTCGCTGTTCACACCCTTGCTGGAACGTGATTTGAACTTTGTAAATAAGGTATAAAATAAGTTCCTTTTAACCATCTTGTCGAAACTCCCTGATGAAGTCTACGTAATCAGAGGAAACGGTTGGAGAAATAAAGGCAAGTTGACAAGATCTGTTGCTGTGTGCTGCTCACTAGTATTTATTTAAAAAATTAAAAAGTTACAAAGAATGTTTAAAGAATTAGAAAATTGTTTATTTATTTATTTATTTTAATTAAAAAAAGAGAGACTAA